>NC_137053.1:51090580-51100580 GCF_032717465.1 Coenobita brevimanus | reverse complement strand
GACAGATGAAGGGCAGTTCTATCTATTGAAGTGCGATAGATTAATTGCAGTTACATCCCAGTCCAATACAGAAGTTTGATAGACAGCAGTTCTCTCTGGGTCTAATACTGAAGTTTGATTAGTAAACTGCAATTTTATCTGTGATTAATATTTCAAAATCATTTGCATACTGTAATATCTCATACCCTTTGATCTTTCATACACAAACATATCAAATGGGAATGCTAGTGGGAAATGAGCAAACCTTTCACAAATTCAATTATGGATGTAGAATATGAAATGAACTGCCTGTGTTCCGGCTCTGAGTTCAACCTCCCACATTTGAATAATGAACTACCAAATGAATGTACTGTCTCTCGCCACTTTTAAAGTAAGGCACTGCTGCTTTTTCCTGTACACATGCACTTTTTACATTTATTCCTTGCAGTTAATCATGTTCTCTCTCGCTCATTCATTTATCCCCTCACTCACCCTGATTAATTCATACTCACACTTATTCACTAACTCACTCCTTCAGTATCAGCTTCTCAGTTTTTTCCTTTTTTTTTTCAGTTAATTTCCCCATTTCCCCAACATTCCTCATCTGGATTGTTTTCACTAGTTCCCTGTGTCTAATATGCTATTTCGTAGTACCAATCCTATTTTTTCCTCTCCATTTATTTCACTACCTTCAATCTTCCCCAGCTCTGGAGTTTGACTTTCTTGAACTAAACTCAAACGGTCTGACTCTTAATATCGAATTTGTTGCGTGGACATTGGCAGTTTCTTCTTAGGTTGTCTCAGAGGAAAACAAAATATCTCCTATTCAATCACAAACATCAGCATCTGAAGTGAGGAGCCGCAGAAGTGACTAAGCAGACTAGGAAGACTGATCGTATTGTGGCGTCTGATGGAACCATATCGGTAAGAAGCCATCACGTCCACCGATAAAGCAACGGCCTGGTAATCACCTCCTCCTCTCTCATCCTCTCCTATGCCTAGTTCAAGCGCTAAAATGACTCAATGACTAGCAGTTATTTCTGCAATATGCCCCTCAGTCATGTCTTAAGTGGCTCCATAAACAGCATCAAAAACCAGCTAATGAGCACGATCCTCCACAGTAGTATCAGAGGTCATTGAAATCAAAACTCCTTTATAATTAAATCTGAGGATGCAGTATTGGACGGCAGTAAAAATGGAATTCATTCCCTTTCACAGCTTCACCTGCATCTCTGCGCCCACCACTACCAAGAAGACTGTAGGTAAGCCTTAGTCAGTAATGACCCATTTTATATCAGATTACAAATCCTGTAGAACAGCTCTTTACTAGAAGTAACAAACTAATTATAGTCAACTATATGTCGAAAAAAGTTCTTTTCATAAAATTTATGCCAAGGGCGTCCAGCGTTTTTTTTTTTTTTTTTTTTTTTTTTTTTTCCAGGGCTAAGGGAGGGGAAAGAAGCAATTGGAAGACTTAATATATAATAATTTCTTGAAAACAGAGACTACAAAAGCCTAACAGGGGTCAGATATGTCAAGATGCGAGATATATACTTAACATTCATTCATCCATTATCCGATCCAATGTTGACCCATGAGGAGCGTAGAAGCCCAGGGCTAGGCAAGTTGGTCTTGACATTAAGATGAGAGTGACCAGCCTCACTCATCCCTGAGTGGCATTACGTGAGCAATAAACCCCAACCACCCCTTAGATAGAAACATACACAGGCTCAATCCGATTGGAGCGCCTTAATAACCCACTAAACCACCAGGCGCCAATATTTGGTTATATAGTTACCAATCAGCGTAGTAAATAGTTTCCTGGTGTAAAGGAAACCATTTGGCTTGTCACTCAGTGTAGAGTCACCCATAGACAGAAGGAAGAGGAAAGAATGAAGGAAAGAAAGACAGAAGAGGGAGTGTAAAGTCACCCGTAGGCAGAAGGGAGTGGAATGAATGAAGGAAAGACAAAAAGGAAAAAAAAATAATGAAAATGGAGTTTCGATTATTTGGCTGATAATACAGCATACACTGAGAAAATTATTCACTGGACTTACTAATATACAAATGTGCATTTGCTGTATATGCTGGAGTAATCCACACCAGCTTATATCCAATTTATAAACCGCAATATTAGCAGCCTATGCCAAAACTTTTACTGACATTACTAGTGCAGAAAAATCACTACGTAATATTAAAATGCAACCATTGGACCGTTTCCAATAGGTGCAGTCATTCATCTAGTAAATTCCATTCGCTACAACAACAACATTAACACCGCCAAAGCTTGGTTATGCAGCTAAGCGAGGTGGCCAGATGAATCCCATTAATAATGATGCCAGGCCCAGTCGTACCTGTATATATAAACAGAGAAATACAAGTGCCTAGTAGCTGTCACAGGATTATCTGGAGGTGAATCCGGTGAACTGCAGGGAAGATTCCATTTACTAGCGTCCCACCACCCCGCTTTCGGGGAATAGGGAGAGAGCCGGAAGTCATTCTTATATTCGGGCAGCTCCACCGCCCGATTTGTTGGTGCCACCAAGTAAAGGCGTCTCTTCTCAGTAATGCAACAACAACAACAACAACAACAACAACAACAACTACTACTACTACTACTACTACTATTACCACTACAGCAACAACAATACAACAAAAACAACAACTACTACTACTACTAGTACTACTACTACAATTACTACTACGATTACCACCACTATAGTAAGTGCCTGAAAAGGTGCATCCAGAATTCAAGGAGAAGAAGGAGGATTCCACTAGATGAACGTTCTCTCGAAATGTTGAAAGGGAGCGAAGGGGATGGAGTAAAAATGAATAAATAAATAAACAGCCAAGCAGAAAAAACGTCAGAAGAGAAAAAGTGTTATTATTCCTTTAAAACACTCAAAATGATGGCAAGACTTGGAATGTCTGTTTCAAAATATATAATATACTTTGCATGTTCCGTTCATGGATAAAATGGATTGAGGTTTACCAAGCAATTAAATATATTAATTTGGATACGCATCTAGCCTGCCATAGGAGAAATATTATGTTTAGCTCCCAACTCTTCATTAGGGTTTGCGTATACCCGGTACCTTTTTACTCGGCCGGACAATGGATGATAGAATAGGACCCAATTCTAGCTTTTAAGTTCTTTTTCTTTATCATTAAAATCTCGTAAATCTTCCAGAAAAGAAAATCCTGGAGACTGCATACCTTGCTTCCGCTCACCTCAGCATTTAAATCATAGATCCCAGATTCTTTTCTCAGATTATTTTCGTGACAAATTAAGTGAATCTCTCTCTCTCTCTCTCTCTCTCTCTCTCTCTCTCTCTCTCTCTCTCTCTCTCTTCATCTATCTATCTATCTATCTATTTTATTTATCTATCTCATACACATGAACGTACCCCATCACGTACCCTGTCAACGCTCTCATCTGGTAGTCTTCCATCTTACCGACCTACTGTATAAACAAAGTATCTTCATTCATTTTCCTTGCCATTCAAAATTACAGACCCCCCCCCCTGCACACACGCACACACAAACACACGCAGCCTTGGGGACGTCTCTCACTCGTCTTCGCCTAATTACCTCTCCTAAATGGCCTTCATTAGAATCGCACTGCGGAACAGAAGTGAATTATTTGAGTACGAAAGGTCCATCCTGTGTCTACTTCTTTAGCCAAGGACGTTTTTCTTGTTTTACTCTTTCTTCCAGACGAACTCATTCCGCTTATGAGGGCATCCTTATAAAGACGATGGTGAACAGGTGGACAGCAGGTGAAGACGTGGACAGGAGGTGAACAGGTGGAGAGAGAAGTAGTTTGCTGCCGAGAAACTTTGAGCTTGGTCAGAGACTAGGAGAGGGATCATTTTCATTACCTGAATTTCATTAAACCAGAATTTGCTGATTTTCTACAAAACCCAACAACATGTCATTACACCAGTACTGAAAAAAATGGCCTTAGTGGAGTGGAGTGCGGGGCGTAGGACTACTGGGTCTCAAGGAATGGACTATCAAATCTATGGTAAGAAAACAACACATGGACAAAATTAAGATGTTACTAAAATATCCTTTAACCACCCCATTCCGAAAAGGCTCTCCAAAACTGAATATAATCATCTACAGACATTAAAAGAGGGCTAAGGAAGATGGCTTGTTGACCACTTAGCGCTTGAACACTTGAATCCAGTGGAGACTGCGCTAGGAATCTGAAGGGCCCAGGTTATGTGTCGTAACATGGGCCATTGCTGATAGAAAAAAAATTCCCAAATCCTTTATACGCAATAAAAGGGCATGTCAGAAAGTGTCATATCAGTACTATGTTGTGAACGAGATAAATTAGTCGCGTCTACTGGAGATTTCAATGGAATCTGAGCAAGTAATCTGAATTGCCCAGGTTCTGTCCAGGTATGGGCAATTGGTGATAGGGGAATAAAATCAAAATCTCCCCAATGGGGTCATGGTCATTGTAAGAAACAGTAGCTGGAGACTAGTGACTGTCCTCAGGACAGGTACAAAGTTCTTGTTGTTGTTGTTATTATTATTATTATTATTATTATTTACCATTATTATTATTATTATCATTCTTTCTCAAAAAGACTTAAATTACTCGAATTCACTGAATTTCAAAGCTACAGCCATCATACTTGGCCACCTGAGTCCCCCAGCTGGCGGCTTCATACGACCCAGTATCATCCAGTTCCCGGTTCTGGTTTTGCAGTTACAGCCAAAAACCTATCAAAATAGCCTATTCGCAGATTCTAAGAAACCGCTAAAGGTACAGACTTGAAATTTTAGTAGGACATAACCAAGGTCGGGAAGCAGGTCTGAACTGGCTATGGGCCCACTGGGGCCAGTGTTTCCTGAGACCGCCCCCCATGGGGTTCTACTACAAAAGGTCTTCACTTCAAAATTCTCACTATGTGAAGGGTGTTAATATCACCAGGTCCAGCGATAGCTTGTCATGTGGTGAGTTACTGACATTGCTAATGGCAGTTTCCGTTTTCTATTTCTTCTTCTTCTTCTTATTATTATTATTATTGTTATTGCTCTCTCCAGAGGATTTTATTTAGGATTGGAGAGACTTTTTCAACTGGCATTGTTAGATACAGCATTCATTAACTTTTTCACTACTGGGGGCTTTAATAAGTTGAGTAAAATCTCCTGTTAGCAGCAGGGGAATGTAGCCTAATTATAGTACCTCACACGACTGACTGGGTTAGAGAACTTTTCCTAAGCTGTACTTGCCATAATGAATGAAAAAATAGTCATCGTATTGAAGGGGATAAGCCAAACAAAAGTCATCCAGGACCTTTGCGGGTGAGGGTTTTTGGTGCTTGACACTTTTCAGTCACGTGACGTATTTTGTACATTATTCCTGTTACTTTCAAGAGCTTTCATTTAACCTGAGAGAGATTATTGAACTGGAGGATTTAAATGCATGTCCTTCATTAACCCCTTCAAAACATTATATATATATATATATATATATATATATATATATATACCGTAGATAAACTCCCAAAATGAACAAAATCGTCTGGAAGTACCAAGAATAAACTAACAAGAACATCATTACGTTAGAAACGGTGACCCTCCATTGTAGGCGGGATAGTGAGGCGTCTTCTTTTTATCAAGCCTTTCAACCTGCGGACGTCATTTGAAGTTTCTTTTTGAAGTCTCCAAACGAGTTTATTCAGTGTAAGAAGGATGATAGCAATCAAAGAGGTTATTTAAGTCTATATCTAACCTCTCATGCTTGGATAGTTTTTATAAAGCTAGAGAAACAGCTCTGAAACTAGCGAGAGATATGCAAGGAATGTGTCATTATAGTACAAGTGTTGTACCAATTTATTGCCACCGCTGACTTAAAAGAGACATTTTTGGTCGTATTTTAAGTGATAATAGGAGCCTTCATAGCACCTCTTCCTTAGCGATTTATTCTGCACATTGCCCATTTATATCCCTATGCATAATATTGATTTACACTATTTCACTGTTAAATCGGTATAAATAATAAACCCGAAAATGTTACAGTGTGTTATGCTAACCAAATCGCTAAGGAAGAGGTGCATTGGAGCTTTTTATGCAAATTTCATTACACTTTCATGACTCACAAAAGAAATGCGTATAATATGCAATGCGTGCAAGCGAAATAAGGGATATAATACTGCGGGCAGACAGGACTACATTTTTCACACTGACGCCACCTCTCTGATAGTCCGTGTTAAAATTCACAGCCCAGGAGAAGGATTCACAAGCTTACGATGGAATCCATGTAATAACTTCATATTTGTTTCTGGTCCAAGAAACTACATGGGAGGATATGAATTCTCCGTCTCATGTCTTTCCTGCACAATATATAAAAAAATAAATCAAAATAATGTAAGGGAAAAAATGGCATGTTTAGTAGTTCATCAGGCCCCAGGTGTCGCTAGCATATGAAAACCATTATCGTGATGGTGTTCCCAACTAACAGAGAAGCAACTGAGGTAACAGAGACCCGCTGATGTGAGAATTTTTAATGGTATATATATCTTTTTACTAACCTTGTCTACTGCACTCATGCTCCTTACTTCTGACTAAAAACAGATTCTGCAATTCACTCTTGATGTGACCATACGTACTAGATTTATTATTCTGTAAAAAATAAAAACTATTGCTTTACTAGAAAAGCTTTACTTGTATGGAATATTCCTTAAAGGGGAAAAAAATGCTGCAGTGGCTGGTGTTCTGTATCCATAACATTAAAGATATGCGTAGGCAAAACACTAAGCCAAACTTATACACCATCACTAAGAAATAGCAGATGAATGCCAAGCGAATATAGAGTTAAGGGAAAAACAACAGAAAATGAAACAGGCTGAAACAAATCTCAGAAAAGCCTGACTGAGATAACACTGGTAATCATTCACTGAAGACTGTCGACGAACACAGGAGAAAATGACGTACTACAGTATAAAGCACACATTCCTTTCCGACGTTAGCACTTATTTCGTCCCACTGTCCCGTAAGAGATGAACATCATAATAATTCGCAGGTTATTTTCGCAAACCATATAAAAAGTAGTGGAGATGAGTATAAAGGTTCAATGAAGATGTATTAATAATCATAATAATACGGCGGTACGTACAGATGTAAGCATTAATTTGGTATGAGTATGAAAAGTTCTGAGGGAGAGGAAATGGGCTTGTTGAGGTTTGCGTATGGGTTGCATTCCTGGGATAAGATGAGAATTATGGAGATTCGTGTAAGATGTAGAGTATGCTTTCTTGATCAATGGGTTTACAATGCGTGTTAACTCATATTCACAGAATTTCTATAAATAGAGTGAAAAATAGACTTTGAGAGTGGGAGGAGGTGTGAAAGCCAAGACGAAGATTGTATGTCGTGAGGAGTTAATGTGTGAGAAAAAGAGGTACGGATAATGAGGAGGTAATAATGTATGATAAATGAGAAGTCTGAGAAGATTAAGACTGTACCAAATCTTTCCAAGTGAAGAAGTCTCTCCTTAACTGCATTTTAAAGTTTGCAAATGGAAAAAAAAAATAAAAAAAAAAGACACCGTAGTTAAACGCATACATCAGAAAGTGCAACTTGAAAACACTCGTCAAAAACTTGAATTCTGACGACATTCTCCTCAAACGAGTTACAAATACATCTTGTTCTGTTTATCACAGTGGTATTACTAGTATCACCGCTTCTCTGTCCTTTCAATGCAGTGACTTCTCCATATTCTTGTTAACTCTGGACTATTTTATTCAGCATAAGAGAAGGCTTCCCATACTAAAGGAATGATTGAAGATTATATTTAATAACTCAGTCATACATGTCAACAAGTGGGTTGTCAGAGGGTCAGCGCCCCTCCCCATAAAACAAGTAACTCAGGGACAAACTGCCACCCTTTACGAGATTGAGGCTTCTGTCTATTGATAGATAGACAGTCATGAATGTCTCTCATTAGCAAAAAAAACATCGTTTGTGTATACAAGAGTATAATATAAAAGACATATTCAGCACGAAAGGATTAATACTACTGGATGGACTACGCAGCTAAAATAACTGCCTGTGCGCAGCGAGCCGAGACATTACTTAGTATTTCTTTCGCATCATCCACCGAGAATTTGTAAATACATCAGTAGCTAAACCTCTGCATTTGCCATCGGAGTTCAGGAGGAACAAGATAAACTGCTTGTGACATTGCAGTGTTTGTGGTTCCCAGAAATCACAGTGAGTTTGATCGTGTGTGTGTGTGTGTGTGTGTACGCATACCCGGTTGCAGCAATATCTGAGACAGAATTACGTTCCTGAAGGAAAATACTGGATGGCCAGGCAACAACAGGCTAATATTTACCGTGAATTTCAGATGGTCTTCTTTTTGCATAGTAAGCCCAGACATTAGTTGTGGTGCTGGACTCAACCTCCCTTGTTTACATACACTCAGGTCCGTTGCTGTCACTACTTTCAAAGTTTTTGCGTTTAAATTTTTAAGTTTGTCCTCCTCACTGCTCCTGAATTCCCGTTTTCCCGGCGCAACTTATCTCTTTATGGGAGAATGTGACTGATATCCACTTTTCTCAGGAAGTATGACTGCGCGGAAGTGTTGCGTTGGTGTTTTGTAGGTATAACCCACTTGTTATGGATTGCTTGTTTGTGTTAGAATTGCAGTTTGTAGCGTTCATTATTTATCCAGGATGTATTTTTCTCCTACACAGCATCATCGAATGCTTGAAACCCATCCCTCAACACTTGCGTCAAACAGTACAATTTCCGACTGTTGTAGAGTATTGTCGCTATTGTAGTATTATTCTCCGAAATCTGAATCCATCTGGCTTGTCTCTATTTCCTGTCAGTTTCCTGAATGATCGAGGATATATATGTATTGTGGAGCGTGGTGCGCCTGGCTTGTGTATGATGTCATCTCGTGTTGCCTGTGTCCGACTTGAAGTGTTCATCTTGCATCTGGCTGTGGATGCCATGTGTATGGAGGCACTGTGAAATAAACAACCACCAGATCTGAGAGTAATCAGTAACGTAGATGAGCAGTTTCTTTCTGTGCATTCAGAGAAAACATGGAAACTGCATACCCAGTCCTGCCATATGTATGCCGATTTTGCTGAAGTCCATGGACTCACTTTCCGTTTTCGAAAGGGAGAATGACTTACCAAAAATCACAGGGGAGAGGGGGGCCACGCTCCTCAAATATGGCATTACAGATGAGAATCTACTGTATTATTCAACATGTCTTTGTTCATGTTGAATAATACCTGTCCTCTGCTCACTATTTCTGAGAGTTTTTAATCCACGTCCGTCTGGTAGTTTAAACGCCTTGTCTCTTCGTTCGGGCAATTTTACTTAACATGCTCATCTTCTCACACTCAAATCTCTGCAACCATACCATCTACGACACTAGGTAGACTACCAAACTGCCAGTCCATTCTACTTCCAATGCAAGTATCCCCAAGCCGCTAGGTAAAGTCTCTGAGGAGCACGGAGGTGGTGAATGGAAGTAACTTTTGAGCGGGTGGAGAGGCAGAGTGCATGGTAGTCACAGGCTGAACGCCTGGATGGCACTACATTAGTCTTGCACTTGATCAGCCGCGCTACCCCCCATGTCACTGTTGTAGCCGTGAAGCATGCTTCATCATCCTGTACGTGTCGTGATCACTGGGTTGCTTAGTTTCCAGCCATTCCAGAGGTACACTGTTCATTATGGTGTCCTAGGGATAATAAATCTTACAAAATAATAAAAAATCATCCCTGATTGAGAATCACAGACTTTCTAAATAACCATTTTCACCTAATTTTACTAATATAACACTGCACTTGTCGCTTATTGGGCTAGAACATTTATTTTTTTATAAATCATTTGTTCTAATTTCATATTCTATGAAAATAAGGTATAAACAGACACTTATTTTATGGTCAAAGGAAGGCACATTTATCTAAGACTTATTTTTCAAGAAATAACTATTTATGATTACTGTATCCACACATCACTCTCATTAATATATAAACT
>NC_137053.1:50945580-51085580 GCF_032717465.1 Coenobita brevimanus | reverse complement strand
ACACGACTACTTCGCCTTTGTTTCGAGCATGTCAGTGACTTTCTCGAAAACCATGCTCGTGACATTGCCCATAACATGTCTGTGACATGTTGCTAACATGTTCGAGGCATGAATCTAACATGTCACGGGCAATGTTTCCGACAATGTTCGAGGGCAAGTGTGGCCGAACACTTAGGTTGGGTGAGTAGCACAGCAGTATTTTCTGGCGATTGCAGAAAGCAACCAGGTTATACCTTTTCAAAACAAATAATACCTTCTGTTTGGCCCTAGACTTGAAATTGATACAAGAGGAATATTGGATTTAGGAAGTGTGAGGGAATATTTTTGGTGCGATCTAATCAGTTCTTGTTAGTACAGAATATACAGGTCAGGAATTAAGAGGACGATGATGAGCCACATGAGACAATATTCAGCACTGCCTGAATTGCTCGCTCGCTCGCTTGAACACGTTCCACACGTTACAGATGTTTTATATGTGTTTCAGCGCTTATAGTAGTTTTGAAAAACTACAGTTCTCTCCAGTTCCTAAGCCTGTATCAATTATAAACCCCTCAAGAGAAAGGTAAGTATATGCCATTGAAGATTTCCCAGTTCCAAACTTGAAGTTCGCCCAGAGAAGTTGTTCCTTTAATGTGGAAGCACAATGAGAACAATGCTGCTGGGCTCTCAGGCAGGTACAATGGAAAGCCCCGAGCACAGTTTCTGACAACTGTTTGTATCATATCGAAATCAAAATCTAATAAGGTCTTACCGACCAATGAACGGTAATCAAATGAGCTGGAATCTGACTTCATTCTTTTTGAACCCCAGACCTATAAAGAAATTACTTGCCTGGAATGGTCGCCTTTGTTGGAGTAGTACGAGCGAGGCCATTTAAATCCGAAAGCATTGAAATGTCACCTTGCACCCCGAGGATGTCTAGAACATATAGATGGCAATCTACCTACCAGGTTTCATGCCTTTACGACAAACTGTCTGGCTTGTTGCCCTCTTTTGAAGATTTTCGACATGTTGCACTTGGCGCTTGTCACGTGCCACGTACACCGCCTGGGTGTGATGAAACCTGTCGAAAACAAATCTTATAAAACTGGGCTATCACCTGGTGCAAACCACGCTGTGATCGGCCCTGTGGTTGCTGGGATATAAGCTTCTCAAAAGCATTATGGTCCGGCCGTTATGGGCCGGGCTGGGTCCGTCCGTTCATATGTCAGAAAATGAAACTACTTGACGAGTGACTCGCAAGAGCATCGTCCTCGCTCGTAATCAGTATTTTCTTATGGTCGCGTCCTCACTAAATGCTTGCTGGCTCGAGTTCTTCATCACTGTAACCTATGGCAGTCCTAGGTCTCAGGTGCCCTCGCCCAGTAGGGCCACTTGTATGTGTTACATCTATGCAGACTCCCGCCCTTACCCACTTGTGCTAGCAGCAATTTGGTGTGGCTGCGGCCTATGGTTCGGTAAAGATATCTCAGAAAATGTTGAGCCACGAGAGGCACAACAGTCCAGGAGAATTTTCATTATGCCTAAGTGGTTTTCAACAATTTTTAGACAATCCGGAAGAGAATAAATTTCATAATTGTATTCACACACACACACACACACACACACACACACACACACACACACACACACACACACACACACACACACAAAGTAGCACCCTCTGGGTGCTCGATGAATAAGAAAACATATTTCTCGGACACATACGGAGCTATTTAATCAGCTACAACACCTTGGACTACTGTACATAACATTCTGTTTCATTCCGTTCAAGGTAACTTTATTATGAAATACGAAGGATAATATTTTCACTTGGCTCACAAGAGTACACATACATGATAACTGTATATCCAAGTTTCAGTATGACAGACCCATCAATCACTTGATGAATATTTGTGCTGTAATAGCGGTAGGTGGGGCGCTCACCATCCACTCACTCGATGCAGTGCTGACTTGAATCACAAGAGTACACATACATGATAACTGTATTTCCGAGTTTCATTAAGACAGACCCATCAATCTCTTGATGAATATTTGTACTGTAATAGTGGTAGGTGGGAGCGCACACCATCCACTCACTGGATGTAGTGCTGCTTTGGGTGTCTGCCCTTTCCTCTCTTCCATCCTTCCTCTTCAGTCCTTCTTTCCTTCATTCTTTCCTCTTCCTTCTGCCTACGGTGCACTCCCTCTTCTGCCTTTCTTTCATTCATTCTTTCCTCTTCTGTCTATGGGTGACTCTGCACTGAGTGACAAGCCAAATGGTTTCCTGTATACCAGGAAACTATTTACTACGCTGGGTGGCAACCATATGACCAAATTACGGCGCATGGTGGCTTAGTGGGTAATTAAGGCGCTCCAGTCGGATTGAGCCGGTGCAAGTTTCTATCCAAGGGATGGTTTGACGTTATTGTTCATGAAATGCCACTCAGGGATGAGTGAGGCTGATCACTCTCATCTTAACTGTCATGACCAGCTTGCCTAGCCCCGGGTTCCTATGCTCCTCATGGGGCGACATAGGATGGGATGATGGATGGATAGATAATTTTAACACTGCCAGACTAAATTACTCAGCTTAGGGGTGACTTCTGGAACTGAAGAACTTGAATGTCTTCGTTAATCACCTCACTAACCGGGGGGGTCTCCTTTTTTGTATGCAATTGTCTGGTTGCAACATTGTTTTAAGAATATAATTGAAGGGATACGTGC
The DNA here is from genome assembly GCF_032717465.1 of Coenobita brevimanus. Classification (NCBI taxonomy): domain Eukaryota; kingdom Metazoa; phylum Arthropoda; class Malacostraca; order Decapoda; family Coenobitidae; genus Coenobita; species Coenobita brevimanus. Next base: position 51,082,874 of record NC_137053.1, on the reverse strand, counting down.
AAAAAGTGGCGAGACACTTTTGTTTGGTTGTACAGTACCTCACACTGACTCTGCCCTTCACCTACCACCTTATCTGTCGTCTCGTCTGGCATCGCTTTGTGTGACCTTCTACCCCTGAGGCTACCAACCATTTGCCTTTAGTGGTGGTGGAGGCTTGGATGGCTTTTGTAGTCAGGGAAGGAGGGAAGTAGTGGTGACAGGGTGGGTAGTGGTGGTCGTGGTGGACTGTGTAGTAGTGAGGGTAGTGGTCATGGTGTAAGTAGTCGTGGTGGTGGAATAGATAGTGGTGATGGTGGGGTGGGTAGTAACAGCAAGGGTGGGATGGATAGTAGTGTGGGTAGTAGTGAGGGAATAAACCGAGTTGATATTTGAATGAATAGTGGAGATGGAGAGTGGGTAACATCAAGAGTAATGTCGATGGAAATTGGATGACAGTGAGGGTAATGTTGATGGTGGAGTGGGTGATAGTGGTGAAGGTCATGGTGACTTGGTGATGGGGAGGATGCTGTGATGAATGAGTGGTAATGGTGACAGGATGGGTAGTGGTGACTGATTGAGTACTGTAGGTGTTCGGTGGGTAGCAGTGAGAATGGTGGTCATTGGACGACTAGTGGTTATAAACGGAGGAAAGCATAGCAGTGATGAGATAGGTGGCAATGGTGGCATTAGAAGTGATGATGATAGTGGTGGCACCCGAGCAATGTCTGGGGTACGGGTGTTAGTAATTTCACGTTTGGTAGTAAATATCGGTCTTCGACATTAGGCGAATTCGGTCCTTAAATATACGAGCATGTAACGCGTGACTGAGCTGATATGAATATTGGGCTGCGGACAAAGTAATTTTAGTTACTGTCCAAAAATGTGAGCTGAATAATGCAAGTGCTGAAAACAGGGGGAGAAAAGAGACCATATAATACAGCAAAGAAAGCAGTTAGACCAAGTCGCAGTATTCAGTACCGTCATATGAACAATATCACCCACAGAGCCGAGGGAGTCTAGGTTAAACAAACATGAGGCCCAAAGGGAGGCATATCCATTTTTTTTTTAATTGATACATTATGTAAATATATAACTTAAATGTAATTTAAATTTTTACATCTGACAGTGTGAGAATAAGTTAAGGAACTGAAATTCTTTAGAAACAAAAATGTTAATAAATTCAGTTATTATAGCATCATCCACACTCCAAGACTCATAAGGCTTACTCATTTAACTGCTATGTTTTGTCTGCGGTTATTCTTGTTTAGAATAGCAATGAGACAAATCAGGATGTCGTGTGCAGAATCTGGTTATGTTTTATCGTTTCCTAAATTTCGTATAAATGTCTTCGGACATCGATTGCCAAGTAATACTAAAACAGAAAAGTGACGATAGTAGTAGTCCCTTCAGTCGGAGATTTTTTTTTTTTTTTTTACTCTTGCTGCCAACTGACAGTTCTACTGAGATTCAGAGAATCTTTCATAGCAGAGGAGTTAAACGGAGATTGTTTGTAAGAAAGGCTTCCACAAAGTCAAAATAATTCTCCTGAAAATACCAAAAATAAAATATATTGGATGTCATCGTAGTGTAGATGTGCTGTATATTTCTTTCATTTTACGTACTTCAAGGTGACCTCGGACGGTACGGTGAGGAAACTAAAGTTGGGAAAAGTCTTGAAAGATTTATGGTAACCCCCCCCTCCCCCTCGCGATTTATCACGTTCTGCATCTGTAATGCAGAGATTTCCCGTTCGGTTCCCGTGACGCCAACACTATTCGTTTTCCCTTCATGCAGTGGCGGGTGAGACGGCAGGAGAGCAACGGATGGCATCAAAGTCCTTGACCGTAATATTTTAACACTCACTGAAAGACTAGTTTCGCTGAAAGAGTTATATTATGGACAGGTTTGTCGTGAGCTTAGGTGGCTTTCTAACAATTCATTCTCTTCTGTCTATTTCTGCAAATGGCGCAATAATAGTTTCTGTGTGCTATTTTGTAAAACTTGATCGAAATGAAAAAATTAAGGTAATATAGAAGAAAATTATAATTCATAGCACTTAAAGTACAGTATTGTTAAAGAAGAGGTGTGAGAACTCTATGCCGACGAGAATACGTCAACCCTACACGACACCGGTGTGTGTGTGTGTGTGTGTGTGTTTGTGTTCGCTTACCACAGTAATTACTGTGTTAATCACAGCGTAAACGATACCAAAAAGATTTGTAAGGTATACATTTCATTGTTAAGAGTTTTCCATCACTATAAAACGACACAGTTCCTAAGCACTGATATTTGAAATTGTGACAGAACAGCTGTAATGTACTTGGTTGTCTGCAAGTGTCACACATTATGTACTGGTGACAGTTTCATTCATTACACCCATTCATATCGCAAGATAAAAATAAAATTTATCTAAAATTCGCACGTCAATAAAAAATTGCCTTATCCCAGCAATGTAATACTTTCCGATGCAATAGGTGAAAATCTAGAAAGTATGCTACTGCCAGGTGTGCCTGCTTTGTTCAGCAGTGTTACTAAGTATTTCTTTTAAGCAGTGTTCCTGTTGTCAGCGAAAGAATAGCATAAATGACTCCATTCCTTGTGCAAAATGATAATTTCGTAACAAAAGCATGCTAGTGTGTGTAACATTACTGTAAACCGAGGCAGCTGCTGCAGCATACGCTGTTACAATGAGGCACACACAGGTAGGACCCGTCAGTGCTGGTACAACAAGATAATAGGTTCCTGGGATTATAGGATTTCTAGCTTCGGGAGGAGGGCGAGGGAGAAGTGACATTCAGACAGGGAAGCGGGATTGTGTAAGACACTGACCAGGGGCGAGTAATATTGATGGTAGTGGAACACGATAGTCAACTGGGTGGAAGTCTTTTAGGCTTGCCAAGTGCTGTGAGGTGATGATATGTGCCAATTGTGAGAGGAATACTCAAGAGAAGTGAAGGCAGATCTCACACACACACACACACACACACACACACACACACACACACACACACACACACACACACACACACGCACGCACGCACGCACACGCACGCACGCACACATATACGCACACACACATACATACAAAAATGCATAGTATTTATATAATATAAAATTCATATGCGTGTGTGTGTGTGTGTGTGTGTGTGTGTGTGTGTGTGTGTGTGTGTGTGTGTAATGCATACATTATATATTGTAAGCTTGTTACTAAGAAGATGACGAAACGTATAAAACTAATAAATTAAATTAAAAAATTGGTGACCATCTGCATCTTAACAGGTGGTGTGCGAGAGGGACTGAGGCAGTCTGTTGACAGGGAACTAGTGACAGAACTTTTCATGGGCCAAGAAAGATGCTGGAGTAAGACTATGCGGTGTCAGTTGGCCCCTTCCCAACCCCTATCGTTATCCTTTCTCTAGTGACTTTAATTATTTAGTTTCATGTAGCTTAATTTGTATGCATTAATGTTATGACAATATTTACTGTCGTTGGTACGACAGTGGGCGTGACTGAGCGATATGTAGGCATAATATGTTATAAGACAATACTATATGTAACCACGGTATGGAACTATATAGCTATAAGTAACAATATATAAAACAGGTAGTTATGTCTGAGTTCTCCAGGAAGAGACAATCACACGTCCCCCTTACCTAGACGAATCAAGAATGCCAAACACTCTTGATTATGTGCCGGAAATATGACCAACACACACACACATACACGCACAAACGTACGTACACGTACGCCCACACACTTTAGCCGGAAGCTAGAGGGAGATATAAGTCCGATATCACATGTAGGAAAGTCTGTAGGACAGTAGAGAACGAGAGTTAGACAAGGAGAGAGCTATAGGGCGTAGGAGAGTGAGAGTAAAGTAGGAGGACTGCAGCTAGCACAAACTGCTACTAACCATAGGCTACCACGCAGGGCTCTTAACTTTCATTCAAGTAACTGTCTCACAATAAACTTCACTGACGCAAATCTGCCGATTTCTTCATCCCACTTAAAATACGAAGAGAATTACAGAACAGAGAAGGCCTACACTGACATCTCCTACATTGCCTCACAATTACTCTCTCCTGGTGCCTCTCCCAACGACGAAACAACAAGATAACATTCTCAGTATAATTAAACCCGTTGGCTACGTCTACTTAAAAATTGTTTCATGGGGGGTCGGCAGGAAACTGCTTTGCCATCCTGTTGTTCTTAACGACTAATAGGTAGTTTTTTATTATAAACTGTGTACAATAAAACTGAACTTTGGGAATTTAACGTCCATAGCAGGATCTATGTTACCTCCCTACACCAGAATGCCATTTGGGATGAGCCCGATTAATAATAACAATGATAACTAGAAAATGCTCAGAGAGCACATACCTCCGCCAATGTCATGAAAAAGGATCCGGATCCGGATCAGTGGGTTTAGGCTCCAGATCCGGATCCATTCCAAAATATAAACAATTCTTTCTTGGACCAGGTCCCACCTTTCCACAAAATTTCATAGAAATTCGTTGAGAACTTTTGGAGATACTGTGCGGGATATTCCTGATCCGGATCCAGATCCGCCCCCCAAATGAAACATTTCATCCTTGATCCATGGCCCACCCTTCCACAATGTTTCATCAAAATCTGTTCATAGCTTTTTGAATAATCCTGCTAACAGACAGATAGACACACGGACAGACAGACAAACAAACCAACGCGCGGTAAAACATAACTTCCTTGGCGGAGGAAATAGTAATAATTAAACTACTACTACTACTACTACTACTACTACTAGTAATAATAATAATAATAATAATAGTAATGATAATAATAATAATAATAATAATAATAATAATAATAATGATGATGATGATGATGATGATGATGATGATGATGATGATGATGATGATGATAATAATAATAATAATAATAATAATAATAATAATAATAATAATAATAATAATAATAATAATATTATTATTATTATTATTATTATTATTATTATTATTGTTATTATTATTATCATCATCATCATTGTTATTATTATTAAATCACAATCCGTCTACAGACGAGCCCAGTGGATTAAACCATACCAAACTATCACACTATTGCCACAGAAAACCTAATCCCTTTTTTTCTCTTTCCTGCTGAACTTTTGGGTAGTGAGGTGGCGCTCTCAGCCTGGCCAGACACTGCAGGCACAATCAGTTAAGGCAACGCCATTGTGCCACTGACTGTTCTCTTGCAAACGTTTTGGCCACGGTAAATGTCTTTGTGTTGTGTACTGTGTGGACCGCATTTTGTCAATGAAAACTGTGCTTAATATCAGACAACTGGCAGACGAACTGTCATATTCATCGTGTTGTCTTCAGAAAAAGAAAAAAAGTGCCTAAAGGCTTAGCTTGTTGTAAGGTAAAATACAAAATTTATTTTCTCCTGTCACTTGACGATGACGAAGAAGCAGGGACCCCGAATTTCATTACAGACATGTGCCTAGTGTTTCCATACCTGAGTACCAATATTTAGATATAAGTTATTGTAATAAAATTTTGTTAGCCTGGATCAACAGGCGTATCTAAGGCTTATTTATCAAAGGTCATCATCTCAGTGGCCGTTATTCATGACTTTGCCCTCACATTTCAGAAGAAGAAGAAGAGAATACTCAGAGATTATAATTTCACAGTTCCCATCGCTTATGCTTCTCAACCTGTGCATTTAGCTCGCAATAACAGATAATATTCAGCGAAAATTTCTCGTCCTTCTTTATATTTTAGCCACCTCCCCTCCTCTTCTATATGTACCTGTCTCTGCTCCTCCTTTGATCTCCCTTATTATGAAACCTACTCAGAGGAGTACTCTCTCTCTCTCTCTCTCTCTCTCTCTCTCTCTCTCTCCCGTCATACCCGTTAAACTATTGTCTTATTGCGCGCTTACTGCAACTCTCTTCAGTAACTCCGCTCTCGTGCAGGTAACCACCCGAGACTACAAACTCGACAAAAGCATGACAAACAATTTTCAAGTTCAAGAGAAAACTCTTGACACCTTTACGAAGTTTACAAAGGTATTCCCTGGTTAGACATTAGGCGCTTATTTTTGGAAAGCGAGGAGAAAGACTGGCGAGGGAAACTTGAGAAACAAAACTTAAGAAAGTGTTTTGAAAAAGAAGACTAATAATCTCATTGAGGTATTTTGCATCCACGGCTTTGATTCAGTGAGCTGGAAATAAAGGAGTTGTGTGTGTGTGTGTGTGTGTGTGTGTGTGTGTGTGTGTGTGTGTGTGTGTGTGTGTGTGTGTGTGTGTGTGTGTGTGTGCGCGCGCGTGCGTGCGTGCGTGCGTGCGTGCGTGCGTGCGTGTGCGTGTGTGTGTGTGTGTGTGTGTGTGTGTGTGTGTGTGTGTGTGTGTGTGTGTGTGTGTGTGTGTGTGTGTGTGTGTGTGTGTGTGTGTGTGTGTGTGTGTGTGTGTGTGTGTGTGTGTGTGTGTGCGTTCTGGATGGAGTGCTACAAAATGCAAGGACTGGGGCTCGGATTCACAAAGCTGCGAGTCACTCATCTCGTAACTTAGATTTATTTATGCAAGAGGAACAAAGGACATTAGGATATTCTGTTTTCTCTTTCCTTTTTCCATTCTGCAAAATATATGATCTTACTCACTAATATAATTTTTCTCTTGTAACTAAGTTTTTTTGGGGGAAGACGAACAGGAAACATGTGGACATTTTGCACACTCCTTATAATCCGGAGGAAATGAATTACAGATACGACAGGCAATTGCTTACGAATATCAGCTTTGGTTAAGATTGTGCTGAGTCGGTCAGAGTCACGGTTATGAGGCGAGGTGGTAGTAGTAGTAGTAGTAGTAGTAGTAGCAGCAGCAGTAGTAGTAGATGGTAATAAGAGTTGTAGAGGTAGTAGTAGTGGTGGTAGTAATGGTAGTAGAGGTAGTAGTAGTGGAGCTGGGTCCAAGATGGTCCAGTTTCAATTTCATGTCCACTGATATTTTCTGAAGGGCGTTTTGGACCCTAATAATTGTTCCCATTGTTATTATAATACGCGCAAGTGGAAGAGGCAACGAGGTATTTCTGTGGAGTTTCATGTGCCTTTGAAGAGAGAGAGAGTTGCGGTTGTACATTTGCAGTCCGATGTCAATTACTTCATTGGTACAACAAACAGACAATGTTATTCAGTAGAAAATGGTGGTAGTTATGTTGATGATGGTGGTGGTAGCTGTTATGATGGTGGAGGTAGCTGTTATACTGCTCATGGTGATGGTGGTGGTAGCTGTTATGTTGGTCATGGTGATGGTGGTGGTAGCTGTTATACTGGTCATGGTAATGGTGGTGACTGTATTGGTGGTGGCGGTGGTGGTATTGGTAGCTGTGGTGTTGGTGGTTGAGGTAGCTGTGGTGGTTGAGGTAGTGTTGATGTTAGTTGTGATGGTGGTGGTGATGGTGGTAGCAGTTCAGAAATGGCTCTCATATGGGCATGTGTTTTTTGTTAGGCCACAAAGCACTTGCTCCAGATCAAAGCATGTTTCAGAAATGGGTTTGGACAAGCCCTGAGCGGACCGATAGGACCGTCAGGCCCTTGAGTAGTGTATCATATATATATATATATATATATATATAGATAGATAGATAGATAGATAGATAGATATATATATATATATATATATATATATATATATATATATATTATACTCATGGGAGACTTCAATGAAAAAGTTGGGAAGTCGAAAAATGGCGAAGCATGTATGGGAAAATTTGTTAGCGGGAGAAATGAATGAAAGAGGAGAAATGCTCGTAAATTTTGCTGAAATGTTTAACGTGAGAATAATGAAAACATTCTTCCACAAAAGAACAGGGAGTAAGTGGACCTGGAGAAGCCCAAATGGAGAAACAAAGAATGAAATCGGCTTCCTTATAGCAGATAAGAATAACACGATCACAAATGTCACAGTTATCAACAAAGTAAATATAGGTAGTGATCATAGAATGGTGGAATGCACAGCCAGATTCAATTTCAGAAGTGAAAGAAAGAAGATGATTAAAGATAAAAAAATATGCCCAATAAAAATAAACGAAAACAGAGCAGTCTTTCAGCTGGAAATATGGAACAGATTTCAGGCTCTAAGTAATGCTGAATGTGACACTGATGAGCTGAATGACAGACTAACAAAAGTGCTAAGAGAATCAGCGGAGGTAGTAGGAAAACCTGAAACAACCAAAGCCAAGAAATATTCAGAAAAGACACTCGAGCTTATGAATAAGACGAAAGGAAATGAAAGTAAAGACAAAGAAAGACGAAATAGAACGAACGGAATTAAATAAGCATATCAACAAAAGACAAAGAGAAGAAAAAAGAAAGAGAAACATGGATCAGATCAAAGAAACCATCAAAAATGGAAAAAGTCTGAAACAGGTCCGAAGTAAAAGGGCACTAGGAAAGCAACAAATGATATCACTGAGAAAAAAAAAACGGTGAAATCATTAAACGCAGAGATAAGATGGTGAAGAGAGTTGAAGAATTTTACAGAGAACTGTATGCATCAAAGACAGTAGTACCAATAGCTAACTTTTCAGTTGACACAAGTGAAATACCTGAGGTAACACCAGACGAAGTAAAGATTTGTCTTAAAAGTATGAAAAGAGGGAAGGCTCTGGGAGAAGATGGAATAGTAACAGATTTACTGTTGGATGCCGGAGTAGAAGTACAAAATAGGCTTGCTCACTTATTTACCCACTGTATAAAACAGAAAAAAAATCCCAAAACATAGTGTAATGTAATAGTTATTTTACTCTACAAAAAAGTTGACTCAAAAGATCTTAGTAACTGTGGACCCATTAGCTTGCTATCAGTCATTTACAAACTCTGAACATTTTGTCCCCCACGTCCTTGTTTACCCAGCAGTACAAAATATGGACACATGTGATACTGATTAATGCATGTCATATTCTGGAGGAGGATTGGGAGTTACCCAAAACTGACTGTTTACCTTAACTAGAAGCGTTTCCTATATTTGTCGGACCCTCGAAAAGACACAACTAATTAACATGTCAGTCAAAAATAAGAGGATTAGGGTAAGGATAGGAGGGTGAGGGGCTACATAAACCTCTCCTTCAGTCCATAAGGACACTGAGGGTTGTCAGACAGGGGGCCAGGGTCCCAGTGGGGACAGTGTGCTATTAATGCCAGACGTCTCCAAGCTGAAAAATTATCAGCATTTGTTTCTATTCAAATACTTGTATTTTTTATTCGTATCTTTGGTGACACGTAAACAGTAGTTAAATATTATATATATTATACTTCTTGAGACTCTGAAAAAAAATCAGTACGAGATCTAGTCCTACAGCGCGACAATATAGGGACGGTTTGGCTGACTAGCACCGAGCTATTTGGCATAAAGAGGCATAAAAAGGAAACAGAGGTATGATCAGAATATATTGCGCAGCATATGGTTAGACACAGGAGATTGCTGGAGCCGCCCTGGGAGCACTAGTGCGAACCAGTTTTCTTTTGGAATACAGTAACTTAACTGAATCAGATAACTTAAGTGACTCAGAAACAAAGGTAATAGTAGGTCGCCCTCTGCCGCTACCAGGGTCCGGCAATGACCCTCATACAGTCGATTGGCATTACTCTAAACTTTCTACTGCATGTCCAGGATGGGATTGTACTAATTCATTCACCCTTCTTACATCATTTCAGGGTAAATAACACCTGCTGTATTGCGCATCGTGAGTGATTATCTACGAAATTAAAAACGAAAAAGGAACAAGAAAGCAATCAGAAACCAGTACCTTCACCAGTGTCATTAAAAATTTATGCTGCAAATCTTCTTTCCCACCGCATGAATACTTTTCGGTCTCCCATGGGCTATCTGTTATTTCTAGTGTCTAATCTACCCTGTTACTGAATCAATGATATTGCACATCTTTGCCGACGCCGATGGAATTTATTAATTATTCCTACATCCAGATGTGGATCACCTGAATATAAAATCAGCTCTTCCTTAACTCACTGCCTACCACTTATTAGCCAGATTTATGAAATCCAGTAAGAGCATTTTTTAATATCTTGTCCACAAACAGACTGGCACACAGACAGACATGGGTGAGTACATAACCTCCTCCAATTTTGTTGGTGGACATGTAGAATAACAGATGGTTCTGTACCACGACACTAAGGCTGTGCATTAAAAAAAAAAAAAAAAAAAAAAAAAGCTCCCCTCCTGAGCCGATCTTTCCAAGCCGAAAGTGTCTAGCGAGAACAGAAAAAGACAGTTTAAATGATCCGTGTGAAAAAGAGAAAAGCAATGAGTGAGAGATAAGAGACACAGTGTCGTGGACCGAAAGGAAGAAAGACTCCACCAGATATGAGAAGGTTGTCCTGTCTCCTTCCAGCCTCCATCTTCCGTTCCCCCGGTCCAAAAAGAAACGTGAGTCCCAGATAAAAACAAGAAAATGAAATACGCCGCCGTGAAGTATTGCCGGAGATCAGTCGAAAAATGTTTCGCGTGGAACTTGTCTAATATTGGACAACTTTCTGTCTGAAATTCAGATATCATCCCGCTTCGCTTCTAAACTCCCATCTGTTTTCTGTAATTTCTCTATCATGTATAGTTACTTTATCTTTCCTTTTCACATATTTATCGACTCTTAAACACATGTACGGTATATCTCTTTCACGATCAGTTGCACGATGATTTCTTTCGTAAAATATATTTTTATTGTTTCTCAACTTTCTTTCACACTTTGAGATTCCAAGCAGTTCTTTTTCGTTTGGAGACTTTTGTTCACAGTTTACGACCGGATATATAAATGGCTTACCTGTTTATATATGTATATGTATGAATATATATATATATATATATATATATATATATATATATATATATATATATATATATATATATATATATATATAAATAGCAATGTCCAGACAACCCAAATTTGCCCAACCCAATGGACCACGCTTCCATTCACTCATCATTCAAGCCCCCGGAATCCTGGCTCTATCGGATACGCCAAAAACATTCACCATGTTCTGTAGCTTCACATGAATGTATCCAATTGAGTCATTCCGGACGCTGCCACGTTAAAAAAGGGTGCCATATCCCTGATCATGCACTTCTCCTCACAACACTCTTCCAGCCAGCTCAATCTTTTGTCAGTTCCCTAGCCTCACCGACTTCCAAATCTCTCTTCCTCACACTCTCAAATCTCTCCACCTTCTCCTTGGCCTACCTCGCCTCCTCCCTCCTTCAAATTCGCTCAGGTATACATTTTTCACCACTCTATTTTTATCAATTCTCTCCACATTACCATACCATCTCAGTACACACTTTTCGATTCTGGTGTCCACCGACTTCCTCAGTCCCCATTTTTCACGAATCACATTATTTCGTATCCTATCCACCCTCTGTACTCCACATACATTCCTCTATAGTCCCATCTTCACTGCTTTTACACTTGACTTTTCATTTTCATGCCACACCAGAGTCTCACATCCATATGTTAAAGTTGGCACTAACACTCCTTCATATAAGCATCGTGCAGCTGCAACACTCAAGCCTCTGTTTCTTATCAACACCTTCATTGCACCAGGTACCTTTCATCCTTGTGTTACTCTACTTTCAACTTCTTTTGCACATTTTCCTCTCTTCTCTATCACTGTACCCAAGTACTTGAACTCTCTCACCAATTCCAGTCTCTCTCCATTCACTGTAACATCGCACTGGGAGTTACTTCTCTCTCAATAACCATCACTTTACTCTTTTCTATATTTACTCTCAAGGCACGGCGCTCACAGACGTCAGCAAAACTCTGCACTAGCCTACCAAGTTCTTGTCCGGTATTTGCAAGCAGTACTGCATCATCAGCATACAACAAATTTGGGATAATCCATCCACACCATTCATTGCCAACGCCCTCCCTCTCTCCATTACTCGTGTTCTTACTTCTCTCATCATCCCATCCATATATATTTGTTGAACAATCATGGGGACATCACACAACCTTGTCGCATGGCCACACCGATCGTGAACCATTCACTTTTTTTTTTTTTTTTTTTTTTTTTTTTAAATGTGTCCGACTCTGGGCATAGGCTTCACAGCCTGCTACCAAGGCCCAGCAGTCCTCCTACATACCATACACCTCTACATGTCACCACTTCGGCGCTAACACCCACCGTCCATATTGAATACATGCTAGGGCTGTCTCATACAGGATTGGTGTATTGGTATTAGCGGGAGTATTTTTACGACATGTCGGCGGGTCTTCTGGTAGATCAGTAAAGCCTGATTTAATGAAATTCAAATCCTTAAACTGTGCCCTGCCCCAGCCGGGATTCGAACCTGGGTCCGTTAGACTGCAGGCCACCCTCTCTACCGATTGAGCCACCGCCTCCCATTAACCCATTAACCCTTACACATGCCTCACTACAATCACAGAAACTCTTGACGGCACCTAGCAGCTTACCGTCTACACCATACATGCGCAAAACTTTCTACAATCCCTCTCTGTCCACTTTGTCGTATGCTTTTTCCAGATTCATGAATGCCATAAACACCTCATGGTCCTTCTCACAAGCATTCTCTGCTATCTGTCTCACTGCAGTAAATTGTTCCATACATCCTCTGCCACTCCTAAAGCCACCCTGTTCATCACTTAGGACTCCTGAGATCTATCTTACTTTCTCTATAATAATTCTTCCATATACCTTCCCTACGACACTCAATAAACTTATGCCACGATAATTCTTGCATTCACTTCGCTCACCTTTAGTTTTGTACAGTTGTACAATCACAGCCTTTTTCCATTCTGTAGGCACAGTTTCACTCACTTATGCTTTCTTACATATCTCCAACAAGCACTTCAATCCACTCTCTCCACTACACTTAAGCATCTCTGCATATACCTCATCAACCCCAGCTGCTTTCCCATTTTTCAGCCGCATCACAGCACTCTTCTGTGTGAATGTCACGTCTCCTGGCGCTGCATTCCTTCTCTGCACACCGCCAAAGCCAATCATGTTTACAGCCGCTCTGCTCTCTCTATTCCCATTCATCAGGCTTTCAAAATATTCTTTCCATCTGGTCCTTACTTCATCCCCATGGGTTAATAATCTTCCATCTACATCCTTCACACCATCACATTACTTTTCGCTTTCACTTCTACATTTCTGCACCTATTTCCAGAATAACTTCCTATTATCAGAGTAGCTCGCATTCATTTTTCTTCCTAGATCATCATTTACCTCCTTGTTTTTACTCTTGACTAGTCTTTTTATGTGCTTCTTGCTCTCAATATATTCAGTTCTAATTTCAACTGAACCCCTGTCCTGTAACCACTTTAGCCACTTTTTTCTCCTTTCCTCCACCGCTTTCTTAACCTCCTCATCCCACCATGCCGTACCTTTCTTCTTTGTTGTTACTCTTGCCACACCACACACCGCTTTAGCATTCCTAACTAAGCAATCCCTGTATGCATTCCACAGGCTGTCCAGATCCATTTCATTCCAATTCACTGATTCTAACTCCTCCTCTACTTAGGTCCTGTAATCATCTGCTGAAAATCACGATGTTGAATCTCATAAATCGAAAATTAATAAGTTTTATGGTTTTGTATCTCTGTTTGTGTGTGTGTGTGTGTGTGTGTGTGAGAGAGAGAGAGAGAGAGAGAGAGAGAGAGAGAGAGAGAGAGAAGGGGGGGAGTACTAGCTGTATTACTTTAAAAATCAGTAAAGGATTTACGAATATCAGATTTTTCTCCTCCCCCCTCCCGAGAAAAAAAAAAAAAAATCTAATACAAAGAAATTAGATGCCGGAACTTCACAGAACCTTGATTATTCCCCTTGGTATGGTGTGGGAGGGAAATTTTGTGTGGTGTTGTGTGATGTAGTTTCGTCAAAGACGCCAAAACTATCGGGAATAATGTATTTCCAGTCAGAAAATCTTCAGTGAGAAAAGGACATAACCGCTTATAAATCTGCTGTTGTTTCTAAAATTACGATAAATTGTTAATTTGATTTCCCTATATAGGAGTACTAACATCCCCTATGTTTACTCTTTGTCTTTCAAATTATAAGTAATAAGCTGAACACATGAGGCTGCAAAATTGATAAACTCTTGAGTGTCCTCAGTCCTGTGCGATGAGCCTAGTGTCTTACCTTGCGTCACGCCAAGAAGCGATCAAAGCTCTCTTAGCTTATGTACGTTTCTGCAGAATGAAACTTATGTCAAACCGTTAACCCTTTGTTTTACCTGGACAATACTGTGTATGTCTACTAGTGATGCGATGAAATTTGCCCTGTTGATATGGACATGCGTAAACTACTTCTGCATCTAACTTACCAGGAAGTGTCCAGTCTTGTTAAAGTACAACCACCTAAACTTTCACGGTTCTAGTAGTGGAAACCTTCAGGATATGACTCAGAGAATGTGCAGTCATCCTGAAAATGGTACAGTGCACTATAATTTGATGGCAATATGATGTTGTTCGATGTGGGGTGCACAATCGGTGTTACATTGGTGTTCAGCCGGAGTAAGGCCAACAACAGATTATTGGGAGTCTGTGGGAGTGACGTCACATATTTACACTTGATAAATAATACGGTAAATATATATCTATATATATATATATATATATATATATATATATATATAGATATATATATTGTTACGGAACAGAGAAAGATAACGTACACTTTAAGTGAGAATACGAAGAGTCACTACTGTCCCGTAAAGTTCCAGGTTCAAAACAAAAGAGTTAGGTAAAATTACAAGTTAAAGTTTAATGCACAAACTAACAACAAAACATTCAGAACTCATAAGGATAATGTAATGGCAAATAAACAGGTTAAATATATGGTTAACTGCAATAGCCTCTATTAACACGAAATTAGCAAGAATAAATTTATCTAAGTCAGCCCTGATAAAATGAGATACCAGATAATACTCAGTGAATGCCAGATAAATTATTACAGATACAAAATAATATTAAAACTGATGGACATAAAGATCCCTACATGAATTACAAAAAACTTCACTAGGCCTACAAATTAAACTTATGCTATACAGTACAAGAAAAATACAACAGTTATACTCAAATAACACACAGCTGCTAGATGGTTGGAGACTTCTTGAGCACTCACAATAATAATATCTGTACAGGGGAGGACAGAGATGTGAACAAAATGAGGAGCAGATCTAAGTGGCAATGATGCATAGACTGAGCTCATTATATAGGGGCCAGCAGAGCCTGATACAACTTGTAAGCAGGACGCGCAAATGAAGCCATGGGGACAAAGAGCTGATAATCCCGCTCTAAGCAACAGAGAGAACGACTTACTCTACTATAGCGGTAGAAGGGGGGGACTGAGGCAGAACACGCTCGTGATCAAACATGCAGCATACTGTGCATTAAAATTACACAAAGGATGACGAAATCATAGGCTATGTAACACCTCCCCACAAAGAAAAAAGAAATTTACAAAGGAAATTTCTTATTACTCTAAAACAATCTGTACATGACATTACAGAACATGCAAATGTCTTTCCTAGTGTTACAAAACATGAGATCTCCCTAGCACGTTCAGTCATAGGTACTTGCCAGTATCCCTTTAACAAATCAAACTTACTTATGTACCTAGCCTTTCCGATCTTGTCTATGCAATCTTCCACACGAGGGAGAGGGTAAGTGTCTGTTTTAGTTATCTGATTAACACGTCTGTAGTCAATGCAAAGCCACTGTGACCCACCTGGCTTAGGGACCAGAGTGACAGGAGAACTCCACTCGCTCTGACAGGGCTCAATCATCTTGTGGTCCAACAGGTAGCCAAGCTCCTTCTGGATGAGAGGAACTTTCGCTGGGTTCACACGGTAAGGAGGCAATTTAATTGGCTTTGCGTCTCCAACATCGACATCATGCATCAACACAGTGGTTCTTCCTGGAGTAGCACGGAACACTTGCAGGGTACTCCTGCAGTAATGCCGAAAACTCCTGCCTTTCATTGAGAGGTAGATGATACAGCTTAGTCTGGAGATCATTCATGATATCATGATTCTTCCCCAAACTATCACTCAGGCTCATACTGCATGGGAGAGCTTCACTTGTAGACTCGGGTGGAACAGCTACAGTGCAGACTGGATTATTTTCGTCCCGCCTGTGATATAACTTTAGCATGTTGATGTGACATAGTTGCTTGCTCTTTCTACGATCTGGTGTGGCGATGACATAGTTGACATCACTGAGTTTCTTCTCCACGAAATAAGGACCACTAAACTTGGCTTGAAGAGGTTGCCCATGAACTGGTAGCAGAATCAAAACCTGATCTCCTGGCTGAAAGTGGCGTAACCTGGACTTCTTATCATACCAAGTCTTCATCTTCTCCTGAGCAGCTCCTAAATTCTCTCTCGCCAGCTGTAAAGCAGTGGACAGCCGTTCTTTGAAATTCATCACATACTCCAGCAGGTTGACGTCATCTTCCTCCGACAGCCAGCATTCCTTAAGTAGCTTAAGGGGTCCTCTTACTTCATGGCCAAACAGTAGTTCAAAAGGTGAGAAGCCCAGTGATTCATTCGGAGATTCTCTTGCGGCAAAAACAACGAATGGAAGACCCTTATCCCAGTCTTTCTGATGTTCCAAACAGTATTTCTTGAGCATCGATTTGAGTGTTTGATGATATCTCTCCAACGCTCCTTGGGTCTGGGGATGGTAAGCTGAAGACGTGATCTGGGTGATGCCCAACTCTTTCAGAGACTGCTTGAAAACGTTTGACATGAAATTACTTCCCCGGTCTGACTGTACCTCCTTAGGCAGACCAAACTTTGTGAAGAACCCTAGCATTTCCTTAACCACGTTCTTTGCTGAGATATTTCTAAGTGGAATGGCTTCAGGATAACGAGTAGCCATATCAATCAGGGTCAACACATAAGAAAATCCTGAAGAAGTCTTAGGAAGAGGGCCCACAATATCCACGAACACACGGGTGAAAGGCGCCTCAAAAGGAGGAATGGGAACTAGAGGTGCAACCTTTTCAGTCTGATTACACTTCCCCACAACTTGACAGGTGTGACAAGACTTACAATACCAGGAAACATCCCTGAAGATACCTGGCCAGTAGAAGTGTTTCAAAATGCGTGCCACAGTCTTCCTCACTCCAAGGTGTCCTGCCAAACTGGAATCATGAGCCACTCTAATGATATCCTGCCTACAAACACGAGGGATGACAACTTGATGTACAACCTCCCATTCACAGTCGGCTGATGCTGTTGGGGGTCTCCACTTCCTCATAAGTACTCCTGACTTTACATAATAACAAGTAGAAGCACCGGCTGACTCTTCTTCACTGTAAGCAGAGTTAGCTAGACCTTTCAACTCAGGGTCAGCAACCTGCAACTCAACCAACTCTTGACGAGACAAATTATCAACACTACGGGGTACTGCCTCATCTGGTGAATGGTCCAAATTAGCAAGAAAAGTGTCAGCTAGGATAACATCATCATCATCATCATCCTCTAAATCACCAGTAACTTTAGACTTAGCCCTAGTGACAGCACATGCAGGGAACACATCAGGGACATCACAATCCTGGGCCGCAGCCACTGGCTCACTAGACAACTGAGGAGCTGGACACACTTGACTTCCACCAATATCATTTCCAAGTAAGAAAGTTACACCTGACATTGGGAGTGTCTCAACCAACCCAACCATAACAGAACCATTAACAAAACCAGACTCTAAATTCACTCTGCACAGAGGGACAGAGAAGTAATTATTCCCTACACCTTGTAAGATTACAGTTTCATCAGAGGAATTAACATTAGAGCCTAGAACACTGGTCAGCATAAGGGATTGGCAAGCACCTGTATCACGATATATTTTAACTGATTTCCTGTCATTACTGTCCAGAGGACTGACAAAACCTTCAGACAGGAAATTAGCACATGAACTCTTGAGAGTGTCACCCACGTTACTGCTCAAAGAGGAGCTCCATCATGAGAATTTAAGTTACCCCTCAAAGCAGGTTCAGTTAACTCAGTTAAAGAATTCTGGGAACTCTCAAGAGTGGACACTAGACCAATTGACTGAATATTTAAAGACTCCTTTTTGTTCACATCACGCTGTCTCCTGAAACATCTCTCCGTAGTATGACCAAGCTTACTACAATAAGTACATTTACTTTTCTGAAATCTAGAGGTGAAGCTGGTATTTACTTCCTGAGAAACATCATCCTTATTCTCTTTCCTGTTACCTGTACTCTGAGTAGAGGCAACGTACTGACTCTCAGCTTTCCTTTTTCCTCTAAAATATCTCTTGTGAGTGAGAACATATTCATCAGCTAAAACTGCAGCATCAGACAAATTATCTATTCTTTTCTCATCAAGATATAGGCTTACATCTTTACTAATACACCTTTTGAAATCCTCCAGCAAAATCATCTGCTTAAATTTACCAATATCAGAATCCACATTCTTAGAATTTAACCACTGCTCTAACAAATCTTCTTTGATTTTTGCATACTCAACATGGGATTGCTTATCTTGCTTGTAAGTTGTCCTAAATTTTACTCTATAAGCTTCAGGAACAAGCTCATAGGCCTTAAGAATCAAGCTCTTAACTACATCGTAATTATCAGACTGATCCTGAGGCAAAGATGCATAAGTTACTTGAGCTTTACCGGTGAGAACAGTTTGAAGGAGTACTGGCCAATACTCCTTAGGCCAATTAAAACCTGTAGCTACCCTCTCAAACAACTGAAAATACTTTGTTAAATCAGATTCATTAAAAGGAGGGACAAGTTTAACATTTTTAGCCACATCAAAATCATCAGAGCAATATGATCCAGTTCCACCTTGTTTCATGCGATACTCATGGTCTGCCTGAATCCTGGCAAGCTCAATTTGTGCCTGAGCCCGTACCTCTGCCTCTTGAATACGAGCATTTGCCTCCTTAACATCAGCCTCCTTAGCAAGTGCTTGAAATTCAGCTTCCTTCACTCGAGCCTCCTGCAGGGCTAGCTGTATAACTTAGCTAATTCAATCTGCGTTTGCTCATTTGGAGGAGTTACATTAAACAAGCTTTTATTAATCATGCCAACAATTTGATCTTTAGAATGATGAGAGTGAACTGCAATTCCCAATTGTTGAGCAACAAGCTTAAGTTCATTCTTTGTTCTGTTTTCTATATCACACACTGTTTGCACATTTGACAAAAAATCTTTGGCTTCATCAAGTGTAGTAATAGTAGACATCATGAATAAGTAACAGTCACAAAATATCAAACAATATCCTTATGATAATATCCTGAATATCCTGATATGAGGTCGCCAAATTTATGTTACGGAACAGAGAAAGATAACGTACACTTTAAGTGAGAATACGAAGAGTCACTACTGTCCCGTAAAGTTCCAGGTTCAAAACAAAAGAGTTAGGTAAAATTACAAGTTAAAGTTTAAAGCACAAACTAACAACAAAACATTCAGAACTCATAAGGATAATGTAATGGCAAATAAACAGGTTAAATATATGGTTAACTGCAATAGCCTCTATTAACACGAAATTAGCAAGAATAAATTTATCTAAGTCAGCCCTGATAAAATGAGATACCAGATAATACTCAGTGAATGCCAGATAAATTATTACAGATACAAAATAATATTAAAACTGATGGACATAAAGATCCCTACATGAATTACAAAAAACTTCACTAGGCCTACAAATTAAACTTATGCTATACAGTACAAGAAAAATACAACAGTTATACTCAAATTACACACAGCTGCTAGATGGTTGGAGACTTCTTGAGCACTCACAATAATAATATCTGTACAGGGGAGGACAGAGATGTGAACAAAATGAGGAGCAGATCTAAGTGGCAATGATGCAGAGACTGAGCTCATTATATAGGGGCCAGCAGAGCCTGATACAACTTGTAAGCAGGACGCGCAAATGAAGCCATGGGGACAAAGAGCTGATAATCCCGCTCTAAGCAACAGAGAGAACGACTTACTCTACTATAACGGTAGAAGGGGGGGACTGAGGCAGAACACGCTCGTGATCAAACATGCAGCATACTGTGCGTTAAAATTACACAAAGGATGACGAAATCATAGGCTATGTAACAATATATATATATATATATATATATATATATATATATATATATATATATATATATATATATATATATATATATATATATATATATATATATAATGTACTCAACCCTCCCACAATGTTGGCGTAAATCGGATAATAATTATTTAAGGTGATTTTGCTCTGTGACCTCGAGCTTTGTCCTAGTATTTTATAAACAATAAGATAACTCCTTGGCTGGCTCTCATCTCATCCACCAAATGTGGTGACATCGGTTTTAAATCCAGTTACTTTCTTAACACATCTGAGTCGAACTTTGACCTTGCCCAGCTACTTGATATTGATTCATTGTTCTCAAAATTTCATCGCTTCGTTCTTGCCTGACTCGTAACACGTTGAACTAGTTTGGTTCAGATAAAATTAAAACCAAGCTGACCTTCTCCTGTAACCGTGACTTTTGACTTTTCCATGTGACTTTGAACTTTAACTGACTATTCTCAAGTTGAATCTTTTATACATGCCTTATCATATATCGCTCCACAAAGTTTAGACCAAATCGGTTAAAAACTGCTTAACCCATTAGTGCCCGGAGATCCGGTATGAGGAATTGTGCTGGAAAAGTATTTAGCATGCCTTCCTCCGCCTATTGGCTCACAGTCACGAAGCTCATAGGTCCCACCCCGGGGTTATCCACTTTGTTAACTATTGAAAATACCCATTTCCGCCATATGTTGAGGGCAATGAACGCACATGGGTTAAGTGAACTTGACTCTATGACCCAGACATTTGACCTATTGCCAGAAAATATGAAAATGATTTATTTCTTGTCTGACATTAAAGCCTTTCACCAAATTTGGCGGAACACACACACACACACACACACACACACACACACACAGAGGCATCGTAAAATATAACATTCCCTCTCGTTTCGCAAACGTTATAAAAAAAAAAAATGTACAAAAAATTGTACGCTGGGGGCCTGTTACCTAATGTGGCAGTTCAGTCCCTTCAGACTGTGGAGTCATTTTAATTTAATTCTTAATGTTAACAGATTATTTTAATTCAGATTGAGGAATGGCCTCAATAGTTGGTGTTGTGGGACCAATCTTACCTGAATGTATACCTAATGGATTATTAAATAATATACCGTCAATCAATCGATCAATCATTTCCTGTGGCACCCCACGGGATGCATAGGGCCTCGATGAACTCTCTCCACCAATAATTGTCTCTTGCCATCTCCTTGAGGTCTCACCAACACTCCTCTCCTGCATCTCTTTTCATTGTCCTCAACCAGGTTTCTCTCGGCCTACCTCTACCTCTTCTTCCTCTAGCAGTCCACTCTGGCACATCCTGTATTAAACTGCCTTCTTTTCTATATATGTGCCCCAGCCACTTCCAGCGAGACAGTCTCACATATTCATCAACTGGTTCCACTCTCGTAATATCCCTTACTCTTTCATTTGTAACTCTGTCTTGCCATTTTACCCCAAGAATCCTTCTCAGTATTTTATTCTCAAATCCTAATACTTTCTGATCTGTTGCAATTGTACTGTACCATGACTTATGCCCATAAATTAATATACCGTATGTTAAATAATATCATTTGGTAGAAGATGACACAGTTTATGATTTATTTGAACTACCTCAGAGAAATTGTGTAAAAGGTTACATATACTGAATGAGCTTGCCAAATCTGTATAAGCTTAGCATGGAAATTTAATTTTAAGTAATAATAGAGAAGGTTAGTGCTGGACCTGTTTAGTGAGGAAAATGGGAAAAATCAGTCTAATGAAAGAGTAACTTTTTGTTGATTAAACTCTAAAAATGTGTTGTGTGAGGTCCATGCTTTGGCACCAGATTCCTGTCTCTCTCGAGACGGTGAACACGGAGAGACAAAGCAATGAGGCGAGCACGCAACATACGGAAGAAAAGAAACTTACAGTACTCCACATGGGAATAAACACGGTTCGAAGGCTGAAGCAAAAAAAAACTACTTAAAAAGGAATAAAAAGTCAAGTGTTATCATTATAGATTCACGCTCGTTCACTCTGATCTCTTTTCTCCTCGGGTCCTTCACCCCCTCCCCCCGGAAATTGCTTGCTCTTCCCAGGTTGAGAACCATTGGATGAATGGGTTAAGTCATTTAAACCGGATGAAACCCATGTTGGTTTGTATCCAAGGAATGCTTGAGGCTTATTACTAACATTATGCCACTCATCCGCATATGGCAGGTTGCTCTCGCCTTAATTCCTGGCATAAGTGACCCAGTCCAGCACCCTTTGCTCGTGTTGGGACTGTAAAGAATATATATATATATATATATATATATATATATATATATATATATATATATATATATATATATATATATATATATATATATATATATATGTGTGTGTGTGTGTGTGTGTGTGTGTGTGTGTGTGTGTGTTGAAGGTAATAGAGAGTCCTAGAAGAAATTATTGGGGAAAGAGTGAATATTGATGAGATGTAGTTTGCGTTTATGCCAGGCAAAGGAATCACTGATGCCATATTCATTATTGATAGTTTCAGCAAAAATAAATAGGATGGAAAAGAGATCTGTGCTTTATTTTATTTTATTTGGAGAAGGGCATTTACAGAGTCCTTAGGGGGGTGGTGAAGTCGGCAATGAGAAAGCTTGGGATCGAGGAGTGGTTGGCTAGAGTGGTTTTGGCTTTGTAAGTGGGCGCTCGCATCCAGGTGAGAGTGAATGGAATTTGAGTGATAAATTTTCCAAAAATGTTGGCGAGCATCAGGGGACAGTCTTGAGCCCCTTATTGCTTGGCATGGTGGTTGAAGCTTTCTTACTTGACTTCAGAAATGGTCTCCCATGAGAGATGTTCGGTGATGACTTGGAGTTGAGTACCGAGAATGAAAGTGAGGTGGAAGAATGATTTAGGAAGTGAAGAGATGGAATGGAGCACAAAGGTTGGAGCGTAAATGCAGATAATACGAAAGTGATGATATCTAGGGCCGGTGGTGGTACTATCAAAGCAGAGGAAAAGTGGCCATATGAGGTTTGCCACATTGGTGTGGGAATTAATTCCAGATTGTGATGTTTTGTGATAAATGGGTGTATAAGCGATGTGATAGTATATATTGGAGGCGGACTGTGAGATAATGGTTGTTTTGTGTGTGTGATGTGTCGGGAAGAGCATGTAGAGACTGTCAGACGTAAAAGGACTGATCTTGCAGGTGAGTCTCTTGAATATGTGGAAGAGTTTCGTTACTTGAGGGATATGTTATGTTCTGTGGGGCTGGGGTTAGCTCCGTGGCTAGGGTAAGGAGTGTTTTGAGGAAATTCAAGGAGCTGTTGCCTCTCCTGACAATGAGAGAGCTCTCCTTCAGTGATAAGGATTTTTGTATACGGCATGTGTTAGGAATGTAATGCTGTATCATAGAGAGTCCTGGACAGTAAAGGGAGAAGACAATCGTACGTCCAGACGTACAGAAATGAAAATGATTAGATGGATGCGTAGTGCGCCTCGAATGCAAGGCCTGGGAGGAGGCTAGGTTTATAACTGAAGACTTGAGAGGAAGGATGGGACTGGAATGTATTGGTGTTGTGATGAGGAGGGTCAGATCGAGATGGTTTGGGTATGTGGAGAGGATGGAGGATGACAGTTGGGTGAAGAAAGTGAGAAGTGTGAACGTAGAGGGTAGGTTGCGAGAGGTAGAACCAAAAAAGACGTGGGCCGAGGTCATATAGTGTGACCTCAGGAATGAAGGACTGAATAGGGAAGCTGCTAGAGATCGTGCAGCTTGGAAGGCCGACGCATGCATGTTGGAGCACGATATACTCGTATACAACACGTAAGGCCAATGACTTGTCCGTTCCAAGTGACGATTTGTACTTACTGGTAAACAATCAGATAATAACAGTACAGAACAAGTAAGTGTTCAGAAATGAGGGGAGAGCACTAAAAAATAATAATTAGGACGTGTTCAGACCAATAGGGTCAATATAGCATAGAAATGTGTATTTGTTATTCATACATAACCTCTATGAACATTGTTCTTTCCACAGTCATACATCATCTCATAACGGCTGACGGCAGTTAGTGGCTCCATCATGCACAGGACTCACACACTATCAGATATTGTATTCATACTGGTGAACGCACTATACATGAATCAAGGACACCACTGCTGTACAAAATTTATGAAAAATTATCTGCCGCGATTCTCAAACACTCGTTTCTATCAGATCACCAGTGGCAAGATAATACCCTTTAATAATATCCATTTATAGCTGTTTGGCACAATGTTCCTCACTGTCTCGCATGACGTCACGAGAAACGGATTTGAAATGTGTTTAATGGAATTAATAAATGCCGGAGTTGCAAGAAAAAACTGTCCTGCCTATTTATGATAACACTCTATTGCCAGACGCCTTAATCCCGTAAGGGGAGGCCACTAACAAATCGCCTCCATGTCGCCCTGTCCCTCACCATTTCGCTGCCCTCCCTCCAGCTTACACACCCCACTCTCGTATACCTCTCCACTCCATCCCTCCACCTCTTCCTCGGCCTCCCCCTCCCTCTACCCCCTCCTCCACTGTCAGTCTCTTGCTTTCCATCATCTCCACATGGCCAAATCACCTCAATGTGTTACTGCTCTGACACTTTTTATCACATTCACATCTACACCACAACGCGCTTTCACTTCCTCATTTGTCGGTCTGTCTCTCCATGTAACTTCACATGCTTCTTTCAGATAACTCATTTCCACTGCCCAACAACGTCCAAGCTTCGCTTCCATAAGTAAGAGTTGGTATAAAAACACTATCATGCTCCGTATCTTTACTTCCATGCTCACCTCCCTATTTCTTATCACTGCTTTCAAAGAACCAGCAACCTTTCTTCCTTGTTTTATCCTTTCAAGCACTTCATCCTCCAAACTTCCATCCTTACTCATCACACTATCCAAGTACTTAAATGCACTCTCATTGTCCAGTTCCTCATCATCCATGATAACAATCATATACTGAATTATTTAACAATCGTCCCGTGCACAAGGATGTTATAACCTAAGAGAATAAGAAATAAAACTAAAAAGAGGTTACTGTTCTTAACTTTATTTGTTTTTTACATTACTCCATCCAATTTGCCAGCAACGAAATCCTCGCAAAGGGGAAGTAAGGACGAAGAGAAACTAAAAGAGAGAGAGAGAGAGAGAGAGAGAGAGAGAGAGAGAGAGAGAGAGAGAGAGAGAGAGAGAGTACAAAAAAAAAAAAACATTGAAAACATGTCCATATTATTGGTCTTAAAACGCCCTTAGGCAACAAAACGATAAAATCGTTCTTAGGAAAACTGGGTATCGGAAATTGTTCCTCCCGACCTATACTTCGTATCTCACCAAGTAAAAGAAAGCATAGTGATAGCATTATCACCTTCCCTTGTAACACAGTTCTTGGTTGCCCAAAATAATTTATTAATATATCCATCCCCATGACGTAACTTCATAATATTCTTTTTAGTATGAGACGATTTTGTTTAACTTAGGAGAGCGACTTGGTGTTGAAGGAGGTTGAGCTGTCTATCTATCTATTGCCAAATGCCTCAATCCCGTTTGGGGTGGCCACAAACAAATCGCCTCCAAGTCGCCCTGTCCCCCGCCATTTCACTGCCCTGCTCCCAACTCACACCTCCCTCTCTCATATACCTCTCCTCCATCCCTCCATCTCATCCTCGGCCTCCTCCTCCCTCTTCCCCCCTCCACCTCACTCACATACACACTCTTCGTCAGTCTTTCACCCTCCATCCTCTCCACATGGCCAAACCACCTCAGTGTGTTCCTCATAACGCTTCCTATCACATCCACATCAACACCACAACGCCCCTTTATATCCTCATTCGTCAGCCTGTCTCTCCACGTGGCTCCACAGGCTCCTCCTAAATAACTCATTTCCACTGCTCTCACTCTTGACTTGTGTCCTTCCAACAATGTCCAAGCTTCACTTCCGTACGTTAGAGTTGGTATCACAATACTGTCATGTAGTAACTTTTTCACATCCATGCTCACTTCCCTGTTTCTTATCACTGCTTTCAAAGAACCAGCAACCTTTCTTCCCTGCTGTACCCTTTCAAGCACTTCACCCTCCAAACCTCCATCCTTACTCATCACACTACCCAAGTACTTAAACGTACTCACATTTTCCAATTCCTCACCATCCAACCTCGCTGTACATTCACTAACTTCACCTCTCTCAAAGACCATCACTTTACTCTTCCCTACATTCACCTTTAGGTTCCGTTTCTTACACACTCTCTCAAACTCATCCAACAAGCCTTGCAGCTCCCCTTCGTCTTCACTCAACAACACAGTATCATCTGCAAACAACAGTACAGGGAGTTTCCAAACACTATCCTCTCTCACCAGGGCCACTCCAACATCCACTACCCTACCTTGTACCTCTTTTATTACCCCATCCATGTACAGATTGAACAACCATGGAGACCTGACACATCCCTGTTTCAAACCAACTTTCAAAGAGAAAAATTTACTTAGTTCACCATCCACAAAATTATCTAGGCGTTCCAGTTCGAGCAGTCCTCCATAGCTGAGCGAAACTGCTTGGACATGGGGAGATTAGAATAGAATATAGGCTACGTCATCGCAGTAATGCAATTACTGTTACTGGCCTTTATGGCATCACTGGTAATAATGGCCTCAGTGTCACCTCAGCCCATGACCCATCATGCCCGGCAGCAGTGAAGCATCTGATCAAGGTGGCGGTAAGACTTGTATTTGGGCACAGAAGACGAGCAACCTCTCATGGAAATGCATCTTGAAACCTTCAGTGTCCTGACTGTCCGGAAAATCATATCTGGCTATTCCTTATGAAAAACTTCGACATATGAACTGGAATTTCACACGACAAAGTGAGGTCAGACGGCCAGGAGGCGTGCCAACATAAAATTATCAGCGCTTTCTTTTATCAAGAAGTTGTCAAACTGAAATTAGTAAAAAAGAAACAGCATAATTTCATTTCCAAAATAAAGGAAATAAAACGCCCTTTGAAACGAAAAAAAAAAAAGAATAAAATATGCGACCCGTAAAAATATAGCCATAAAGTTCGAGTGACATAACTTTCAGAACCTCTGTGACTGTGATTTCTTTACTTACTATTTTCCACCAAGCATCGCTGAACCATACCTAAGTCTCTGTCTCTGTATCCGAAAGATAGGACGACAGATGGGGCGGTGAGGCAGAAGAGGAAAGATATTGAGTGATCTGGGCGGCATGAGCAAGAACGGTTCAGACAATTTGTATCCCGTATCTTGTCGGAGATATGTTTAGTTGCCCAGCCTCTAATTCTCTCCTGGATATGACTGCACATTTGTCTTGAAACTTCCTTGGAGTTAATATTTGCTGAAATATACGTCATGTGAACAACTAAGCCTATCGTTAAATATTCGAGGCACAAAAAACACAAGCTGCTGTTAGTCTTAGATGGAAATCTTAAAGACACAAAAATTAGGCACACACACACACACACACACACACACACACACACACACACACACACACACACACATTTTTTCATCATCCAGACATACATTCATATACTTCTCATTACAAGATGCGTCCATTCCGTCAGATTTAGGAGGCGGGAGAGTCAGATCGATAAGCACAGGAAAATTTTCATTTCCTGCCACATCCGTCCAATCCTCACTCCATGTCCACCACGGACCCTACAATCACCCAGATCAACAACAACCCCACCCGCCTTCCAAATCCAGTTTCACAACCCAACCTTAGCATTTTCAGCCCGACCACCAATTTTTTTTATTCTTACCATATCCAAACAAATAAAATCAATTCAAGAATTACGGTACCTCTATTATGGATGGTATTAACAACCTTCAATCCGACGAAGTATTTTTTCTTGCTGTCTCAGTACGATTTCCTTCAGCTTAAGATGGTCAATAGTACAGAAGTTGTAAAGTTTGTATCAAAACTCTTCAGACAGAAAAGCTTATTTTAAGCTGGTCAAAATAGTAAGGCCATACCCAGAATAGGATAAAAACAGGCTGCTTGATTTAAAGAGGATAATGAATGTCTTATCACCTCGAGTTCGAAAAATTCCCTCCAAGCTGAACTGAATCGTCTTAGTGTAGAAGAATATTAATTAAAAGTACGCCAATTGAGTGCAAGGATGAATTAGCCTGTCTACGCTACTCCACTGTCCTCTTCTCCTTAACCCCTTCATCCTGATGATGTGCTTTGTATAATTTTCTTATTTACTCTAGACCAGTGGTTCTTAACCTTTTTTGAGTCACGGACCCCTTCGAGAATCTGGTGAACGCTATGAACCCCTTCCCTACAAAAATGCACATAAGCACAAACTCAGCATTTTGCGTGCAATGAATATACATTATTTTATTGAAAAGTACCTCACGCAGTGTATCACAAAGTATAAAACAGTCTTTACAAAGAATTATGTTTCTCACTCTTTTTCATGCAAAAACTAATGGCCACTCGAAAAAAAATAAATACATCAAACTTGAGCAAATTAAACAAAACAAAACTTTAAGTCTGCTCAAAAGTTCATTTCAGTGAGAGAGTTGTTGTTACTGTTTGGCTTGAACAAGATGAAATTGTGGAGTGGTCTTTGACAAGGCAACACGCATGTCATCGTTGACATCCAGTTGATTTCGACTTTTAATTTTGATAGAAACAAGCGCTGAAATCCCTGACTCACAAAGGTATGTAGTTGCAAACGGAATCAGGGCACCGATAGCTCGCTTTGCCAGACGAGGGTCGGCTTGTGTCAACGAACACTAGAGTTCTTCAAGACTTCGAGTTTTTTTTTTTCTTTTAAGTTAATGATGCCAAACGGTATCACGCAATCTCGTTAAAATTTTCTCAATTATTCTGACCTTCACGGACCCCCTGTATGCCATCCATGGGCCCCTTGGGGGACCATGGACCCCAGGTTAAGAACCCCTGCTCTAGACGATTTTGTTCCGATTAGGCGAATCACTTTTTTGGAGGGGTTAGAAATAGCCTTCAGCATCCCTGTCGTGAAAAAATTTAATATCGTAGTCTGGAGGTAGCAAGAACATATAAAAGTTATCCATTTTACCATTTTTACTCAAATTTGGCCTAGAATTGCAATCTCTCCCTCTTGAATACTGAGTTGTAACAATAGATTGACACTAATATGATGATTGTCACGAGATACTGCTATGGAATGGATGTATAGTCACAGTATTGTCTTATTCCGCCGCTGAACAACGCGAAATAAGTCGCACATGGGAAAACTCTGAGCAAAGTTAAGGGAAAATGACTATAGCTGAAAGGGTAAACGCTACCTTCACCAGATTTGGCTCCACATTACTGCAGTCCCTTTCTTAACCACCTACAGAGAGCATCAAATATCCTGTCGCCTCTCCTGCATCCTCTTCATGTACTTTGGCCTGAGATCAGTGTCATAAGCGTCATTTCTATAGGTCCACCACACTGATTTTCTAAGTCCATGAAGAGAGAGAGAGAGAGAGAGAGAGAGAGAGAGAGAGAGAGAGAGAGAGAGAGAGAGAGAGAGAGAGAGTGGAAAAAGAGAAGTGAGAGGGGAAGCAAGGAAGAAGGGAAGTGAGAAGGAAAGAGGATTTGAAGAGGATAAGGGGAGCTGAAAAGAGAGAGAGAGAGAGAGAGAGAGAGAGAGAGAGAGAGAGAGAGAGAGAGAGAGAGAGAGAGATTTTTCTCTAAGCTGGCCTTTAAATGCATTTGAATGCAAACTGTATGCAAATGCAGTGCCAGGAATGAGTTCCCTCAACTTACGGCCATAAAGAACTTGAATCCAGAAGAGGACCTTTGCAACACGATTTTATATCAGTTCCCCTTTTTAACGTTTCACATGTCCCATAAGTCAGTGCTTCTTAAACTATTCCCGTGTCGTTCACCATCATGTCTTTTGTTACAAAATTTCATTCTCCCATGATTATATTTCCCCTTATTTTGGTCATTTTCGTCATACGCTTCCATGAGTATAAAAATATATATATGACTCATTTTGTCAGTTTAAGAAATCGTATTAACTAATTTCAAAAGTGTATATTTTATTAAAGTTTTTGAATGTCCTGAAAATACTAAAAAAAAACTAGTAGTATAAAACAAATAAATAATAATTTTTTCTAATTTACATAAACAAGTCTTAGGACTTCGATTCTCTGAGACAATATGTAAATAAATTAATTATTAATTAGTAAATAAATGAATAAATATTTGTATGTGGAGCACTATACTGGCAACGCGAAGTAAAGTAGCAGTTCAACAGAGATCCTCCAGTGTTACTCTTTATAAATTTATGATCTCATCAGTTCGTTTGGTTCCCCCTACAAATTTGCATTACTGTAGATTAATTTGGGAAATATCCTGCTACTTTGAGACTGGAAAACAATATGTAGAGGGGAAGAAAGACCTCAAATTTCTAGCTCCATTACTATACAATAGCAAAAGGAACTTACCAGCCACGTTAATGACAATGCCTGTTAATTATGAGTATAGAAAAAATTAAGTCATTCACCCTTCAAACTTCATTCACCCTGCAATCACCCCTCTAATTTCATTCATCCTCAAAATAATTTCATTAAACCGAGGGTGAAACATCACCCTACGAAGAGCTCGTCTAGGTCACTGTGTATCAATGACCCCCATCTGTACTTCAGGTTTCAGGGTAAAACATGCCAAAATCACACCCCTGCACCCCCTCTCCGCATCTCTCTCTCTCTCTCTCTCTCTCTCTCTCTCTCTCTCTCTCTCTCTCTCATACTAGAAAATGCTCAGTAGTATGTTTTTTTGTATTCATTAAATGTGAATGTTCTTCCTTAAAAATATGGCCTGATTCCGAAAGGCCTTATTTGAGTATGAGTTAGGTTGACTGTTAAGGAACTGCTGGCGAGAGCTGGTAGTTCTGAAGACTTGCAGAATTGTATTTACTAGGGAGACTTTTTGCAAAACATTTTTTCTGGTTGGAGAGACTGGAGCATTCACATTTTATTGCCAGTTTTTTACGACGGGTGATCTAACAGTAAGAGGCAGAGGTAATGCAAGGGGTCTATCTATCTATCTATCTATATACCTAGGCTGCTTCCCCCAAGGAAAGGGAGGTAGCCGAGACAGGACGACTCACTCTCCATTTACTCATCCATTCAAACACATTCATTCGCATCTTAGCCCCAAAGGGGAGAACGGACAGATCCTCACCGCATCACACCGCACAAGGGTCAACTGCGCAATGCAAGCAGTGACATCCACAGCAGGGCCCGACAGCAGAACTGGTTTACCCCTGCCACATCATAACAGACCCATCCCCTTACCCGCACCTGACCTGACTAGCTGATCAGACCAAATGCGGGAGAATATCCCCTCAGGGCTGCGTCATCACTTATTCATTCACAATTTCTCTCCATTTATTTCTGTCACGCACAGCCACTCTTCCTTGCTCAACAGACATCCCTCTCGCATCCAGCGCTCTCTTCACACTGTCCATCCATCCTATTCGTGGTCTTCCTCTCAGTCTTACACCTCTCACATCAGATCTAGTTATCTTTTTCACCAATCGCTCATTATCCATTCTCTCCATATGCCCAAACCATTGCAACACCCTCTGCTCAACTCTACCAGCCATCTCCCGAACAACTCCAGTTCTCCTTCGCACTTCATCATTTCGCACTCGATCCATACGCGTCACTCCACACATACTCCTCAGACATCTCATCTCCATTACATTCAAACTTTTCCTCTCTGCTACACCCATATTCCATGTTTCAGCCCCATATAACGCAGTCGGTACCACAACACCCTCATACAGCCTTCTCTTTACATCCATTCTAAGCGAACGACATTTAAACACTTTTTTCATTCCTCCCAGCACCTTTCCTACTTCATTAATTCTAACCTTCACTTCTGCATCTATTCTTCCATCCACAGCAACATGTGACCCTAGATATTTAAAACAATCTACCTCCTCAAGCAACTCACCATTCAAAACTATATTCATCCCCCTACCATCTATCAACCTCGTACACTTCATCACTTTACTCTTATTCTCATTTACTTTCAATTTCCTCCTTTCACACACCCTTCCAAACTCCTCTACCAACTGTCTCAATTTCTCCTCTGAATCAGTCACCAATGCAGTATCATCTGCAAACAGCAGTTGCTTCAGATTCCACTCTCCTCCATCAACATTTACCAGACTCAGACCACCTAAAACTCTTGCATTCACCTCCCTTACAACACCATCCATGTAAATATTAAACAACCAAGGCGACATCACACATCCCTGTCGCAGCCCCACTCTCACGGGAAACCAATCACTCACAGCATTTCCCACTCTTACACACGCTCTACTATTTACATAAAAACTTTTCACCCCTTTTAGTAACCTACCATCAAGTCCATACAATCTTAAAACAGTCCACAAAGCCTCCCTATCAATTCTATCATACGCTTTCTCTAAATCCATAAATGCCCAAAACACATCCTTGCCTTTCGCTAAATACTTTTCACACACTTGTCTCACAGCAAACACCTGATCAACGCATCCCCTCCCTCTCCTAAAGCCACACTGCTCATCACTAATCACTCCCTCTGTACCCTCTCTAACTCTCATAATTAACACTCTACCATACACTTTACCTACAAAACTCAACAGACTTATACCCCTAAAGCTAGTACATTCATACTTATCACCCTTGCCTTTATACAACGGGACCACACAAGCACTTGCCCAGTCAATTGGCACCATACCTTTCTCAAAGCACACATTCAATAATCTTACTAACCAGTCAACAATAGTCACTCCACCACCCTTCAGGCATTCCACAGCACACCCATCCATACCTGCAGCTTTCCCTGTTTTCATCTCCTTTACTGCCTTCTCCACTTCCTCCTTCGTGATCAAAGAATCATTCAACTCTCCCAACACATTTATTCCTTGCACCCTTCTATCTGCCACAATCTCAGCCACGTTTTCCTCCTCTACATTTAACAATCTTTCAAAATACTCTGCCCATCTCTTCCTTACTGCATCCATCTCAATTAACATCCTTCCATCCTCTGCTTTTACTCGTTCTTCCTTCCCAGACTCTCCCTTTCGCACCCTTTTCACCTCCTTCCAAAACATTTTCTTATTCTGTTGAAAATTCTCTGTCAGCCGCCTACCCCACCTCTCATCTGCTGCCACTTTAGCATCACGCACAGCCCTTCTCGCTCTATTCCTCTTTTCCTTATACCTTTCATATGACATCTCATCCTTCCTCTGCAGCCACACTTCATATGCACGTTTCTTCTCAGCCACAGCCATACTTACTTCCTCGCACCACCATTCACTTCCTTTTCTTACACCACCACCCACACGTCTCACACCACACACCTCTTCTGCATGCTCCACCACAGCACTCTTAAACAACTGCCATTCCTCCTCCACGCTGCCATTTTCCCGATCTTTCACTGCGTTCCACTCATCTTTCAATTTCTCCTGATACTCTATCTTTTTCTCTCTTTTATCCAACTCACTCACTTTCAAAACCTCCCTGCCACACCTAACCCTCCTAGCTCTCACCCATCTCTTACCTACTCTTAACTTTCCCTCCACCAGGTAGTGGTCAGACATACCTCCACCCTCCCCTCTCAGAACTCTCACATCCAACAATCTTCCTATTACATTCCTAGACACAACCACATAGTCCATCAAGGCTCTATCAACAACCCTTCCACCCTCCTGTCTCACCCATGTATACTTATAAATATCTTTCTTCTCAAACAGCGTATTCCCAATCACCATCTCTCGCTCAACACCCATCGCTATCATTCGTTCCCCATTTTCATTTCTTCCAGGCACACCATGCATACCAACTACGCCTTCAACTGCTACATTTCCCACTCTAGCATTCAGATCTCCCATCATTACCACATTCACATTCGCTCCAAAACTCTGCAGACACTCATCAACATCATTCCAGAAAGACTCCCTCTCTTGTTCATCCCTTTCACTACCAGGCCCATATGCACTCACAAACACCCACAACTCACGTTCAAATTTCGCTTTCACCCACATCAGTCTCGATGACACCTCCTTCCATTCAATCACACACTGCTGCACTTACGGACTCACTAACAAGGCCACACCTTCTCTTGCCCTTCCTCTATCAACACCTGACAATCTTCCATTCACACTTCCAAACATATATTCCCCCTTCCCTTTCATCTTCGTTTCACTCAAAGCTAACACATCCAACTTTCTTCTCACAAACATTCTCCCAATCTCCTCCCTTTTAGCCTCAATTGTACTACATCCACGCACATTCAAAGACCCAATCTTCAGGGTACGGGGATAACTCCATCCCCCGTCCCTTTCTCTGGCCTGTCTCTTTTTAGGAACTAAAAAAAACAGAGGAGGGGGTCCCTAGTCCCCTCACCCCGCCCCTTTTAGTCGCCTTTTACGACACGCAGGGAATACGGTGGCAGTATTCTTCCTAACACAACCCGGCCGCAGAGTAGTAGCACCACCCCATAGTGCGGCCAGGTTGTGTCCCCCCCGCAACAGATCTACAGTAATGGAAAAGAAACAACGCGAAGGAAGATAGATTTTTTTTTTTTTTCTGGCCTATCGACCACTGGGGCCAAGGCCCCTGGTCATTAAGGCCGTATATATATATATATATATATATATATATATATATATATATATATATATATATATATATATATATATATATATATATATATATACACACACACACACACACACACACACCTCCATGCATATATACAGACACACTTTCATGCACACGTACATACAGTATATATATATATATATATATATATATATATATATATATATATATATATATATATATATATATATATATAATTTTATTTTTTTGTGCATTTTGTATTTTGTATTTTTTTCTTGGTTTTAAATTTTTTTGACTTTATAAAGAAAAACCTAATCTAAAGTCCCTAATACTAATCACCTGACAGACAAATCACTAACCTATACTAAATCCTACAGCGACCTACATTAATGGTAAAAATACCTCGACTAACAGAACACCATCGACTGCAGATATGTAATGCCTTGCTACATTACATACCCGCACTCATCACCTGGTGACTGTCAGTCGAGGCACAACCTAATATAGAGGACATCAATATATGAAAGGGAACCAGACGAGTCAGGAACAGTTTTATATACGTCAGCTGTCGGCCCTAATTAGGACAACTTAATCAAGATGGTATAATGTATTTACTTAATATGTACAAAAAGTGAAGAACCTCGCCCAACAGACCACCATCGACTGCAAATGCCCAATACCTTTCTGTATTGCACACTTGCACTCATCAGCTGGTGACTGTCAGTCGAAGAACTGGGTTTAATGTAGGGGACATCAATATTAGAAATAGGTCAGTGGGAGGAGGAACTATTTCAAATATGTCAACTGTCAACCCTAATTAATAGTACAATATCTGAATATTTACAATCGATAAAAACCAAAACCATATAGTAAGTCACATCACTCTGATCAGTCCGGTCTCTCTCAAGAAAGCCATCAATTTATCAGTCATAACAATGTCCCCATCACCCAGGATGGTGGAAAGGGTGAAGGGGACATCTGCTGCGCCGCAGAAATTTATAAGTGAAGCGCGTTCACGAATAAATCGCCAACAGTGCAAGATGATATGACTGATAGATAACACCGCATCACAGATGTCACAGTGCGGTGGGAATCGTCTTTCCATATAAGGTTTCATGTGTGCTAACATGGTGGCATTAAGCCGTAGACGAGCCAACACTTTTTCTTCCAGGTGACTGGGACGGTTGGCAGTGTCCCAGTCGCCCAGGTACGGCTTACACGTTCGAATATTTAGTCTGGTCCACTGACCTTGCCACGGAAGATTTATTGATTTCTTTCCGAGACAGAGACTCGACCTTAGGTCATGAGGAAGTCCCAAGTCTCCTCAAGCTCTACAGCCAACTTTGCAAGTAAGTCAGCCTGCTCATTGCCGTAGATACGACAATGACCAGGCACCCAATCAGCGTGAATGACTTGTTGCATGAATGCAACTTATTAACGATGCGGCCCTGGATCTTGTGAGAGTCTGTAGTACAATATGCAATTGCCTGAAGGGCTGATTTTGAATCCGAAAATATGACAAATGAGTCATGCCTAGACTTGAGAGCATAGTCTATGGCTTTGTCAATAGCAAAAGGTTCGGAGGTAAGCACATGTATGAGTCGGCAACCGATACCTCAGAGAACATTCAGTCGACCACACACTAGCACCCACACATTCATTCGACTTGGAACCGTCGGTGTACAATTGGTGGGACCACAAGAGACGCACGATGATGTTACGAAATAAGTGGTGGACCTCCGCCTCCGGTGCCTTGGTATTTGGTGCTGGGAGCCATGATACATCAACAGTAAAGCCGGGTGGCTCCCAAGGCGCTATATTTTTAACCCGCCCCGTCCCGGCCACTTTTCGACCACTGGTACCCCCCAATCCCGGGCAATTTTCGACCTTTTTTTTTTTTGCTAAAACTTTCGCTTTTGGTGAGAAACATCGAAAATTCATAGAGAAATCGCTCACCTGAGGTTTAAAATACTCATTACAGGTAGGAGAGCCTCCTTACTTTACTGGGTTTTCTATCAGGCTGGCACCAAAGAAAACGAGTTCTATGGGAGGATAACTATTTCACACCACTCATAAACGGTATTTATTTATTTACTGTTACGAATTTATATGTAGTACAAAAGTATATTGGTTTTCAAGCAGTAATATAGGCATTATAAGCATTGTTTCACTCACTAATACCTGACCTTTTTTTGCCACATTACCTGATCATCATTTCTAACTGTTTCTTCCTCTAATGCTATGTAAAGTTTGTCCTCCACATTGTCATTGATTGGGGAATCACTCTGGCCCTGAATTTCGTACCGTGGGATGTCATGGCTATACTGGCCAGGTCACTGATAACAGGTGAATTGCTGAGAAAAGGGCATGCAGGGGGGGGAGGAGGTCATGCTGGGTAAGGCATTGTCTCTGCCTGGCATCTTGTTGAGGCAGGTGTCCCGTGTATACGTACCAAAAATGACTCGCGAAAATTGAAAATTGTGGAAATTATGAACCTTGCAATTGCAGGACGTTAAAGTACGTCCTCGGGATTAGCTGTGACAAAACGTGAGGACGTGGAAGTACGTCCTCGGGACGGCGCGGGTTAAACACCAACTTGTAACAGTCACTGAGGTCCACACCAAGCTCCTGAGTTAGTAAGTGGAGGTGAACAGCAAGTGGCCGACACCCCCCCCCGCAGAAGATGGTGATATTGACGCAGGGGGGGTACAGGCCACATTGCCGATATTACTTTTCATCGATGTTCTGAGGCCATAGGACCAAGCCAGGTGGTCACGGCGAATACGAAGGGAAGGCACATTCGCCTCCACTTCCATATGAGCTACATGGGTACACCGGACGGCTCCAAGACACATTCGCAAACATTTATTCTGCAACACATCCAGTCCTTTCAGCGTGGCATCGGATGCCGAGCCATACACCTGTGCACCATAGTCTAGCTTCGATCGAATAAGGGACTTATACACCATTAATAAAGATTTTCTGTCGGCACCCCATGTGTTACCCGCTAGGTACTTGAGGACATTTAACGGTTTATCACAACGAGCAATCAAATTAATAACATGAATTTTGAAGTTCAAACGACGATCAAAATGTATTCCCAAAAACTTTGCAGAATTTTGAAAAGGTACCGCCTGATTATCCAAAGTTAAGCACAAATTAGGTATGTTATGAGTCGTAAAAACTACAGTGGCACACTTAGGGACGGAAAACTTAAATCCCCACTGCAAGGCCCATTGGTGGACGGAATCAAGGGCTGCTTGAATCCGCCCAGTCAAAAAATTGTGCATTATGGGAGGAGTGCCATATTACACAATCGTCGGCATAGAGCGAGCATTTAAGATTCCTTGGGAAAGGAGCTGATGACAGAATATCATTGATCATAATGCTAAATAAAGTGGGACTAAGCACACTTCCCTGCGGCACCCCGTTTTCCTGGATAAATATATCCGATGTTACATTATGGGGCAATCTGACAGAGAAAGTCCTGTCCCTTAAGAAATTTGAAATAAAAATAGGCAAATTTCCTCTTAAACCATAAGTATAGAGCTTCATTAGTATACCGTGTCGCCATGTCATGTCATAGGGCTTATGATGTCCAAGAACACCCCTATCATGAATTCTTTATTGGCAAATGCCTCTGAAATACAATGCTTCAAATTCATTAAATGATCTAGTGAGCTTCTGTATTTACGGAAGCCACATTGTTGATCATTTAACAAATTCTTTGACTCTGAAACAAAAAGAAGCCTATTATTTACAATTCGTTCCATGACCTTACAGAGACAAGAAGTCAACACAATAGGACGAAATGAAGTGGGATTCATAAGACAACCAGCCTCTTTGGGTATCGGTATGACGTGCGCAAAGTGCCATGAGTCTGGGAACGTTAGAGACGCCCAAATCTCATTGTACAATGCTAACATCTTAATCAGGCTGTCCTGATTAAGATGCTGGATCATACCGTACGTGATGGTGTCAGGTCCAGGGCTGGTTTCTTTACAGGATTTAAGGGCAAGGAGCAGTTCATCTAGCATAAATTCTTGGTTGTACGGGGAGTCTACGTCTTCTGTGGCAAAGTCAATTAACTATAGCTCAGCCGTACGTTTATGATGTTGAAAACGCGGATCATAATTGGCTGAGCTACTTACATGAGAAAAACTCCTGGCGAGGATGTTAGCAATGTCCCCGGGCTCATCATAGATGGTGTTATTCACCTGCAGATGGTCACAGGGAAGTATGGGCCTTTTATTATTTAATATTCTTATTGTGGAGCAGACTTTACTTAATGGTGTTGTACAAGTCACCGTGGACACAAAGGACCACGAGGAGTCACGTTTGGCCCTTCTTATTATTCTCCTTGCCTCAGCCCGTGCCTGTTTGTATGCAATAAAATTTTCCTCAGTTGGCAGACTATCAAAAATCCTGTATCTCCTATTGCGTTTTCTTAATGCTTGTCGGTAATCCGGCGTCCACCAATGTGCTCTATGCTTTGCATGAACTGTAGAAGTCTTGGGAATAGCAGCCTCAGCTGCATGTAATATGGAAGTAGTTACATTTTCGACCTTAACATCTATGGTCTCCCCAGATATATCTAAATTGGCGATCCTTGAGAGGGATCCCCAGTCTGCTTTCTTATAGTTAAATTTTGGAGGTGGAGGGTCCGAGACGATGTCGCATGTATAAGAAAGACTGATGGGTAAATGATCACTTCCCAAGGAGTCGTCATTAGGGTCCCATGAGAAATCTTGATGTAAACCAGGGGAGGCCAAAGATAAGTCAATGGCCGAAAAGTTACCAGTACGATCATCTACACAAGTCGCTCTACCATCGTTCAGAAGACAGAGGTTGGACTGTAGTCTTAGGTTGGCTACTTGCTCCCCACAACCATCGATCCTCAAGCTACCCCATTGATAGTGATGGGCGTTAAAGTCGCCCAGCACTGACTTATTGCCAGGAAGATGTTCAAATGGTGAATTTAAAGCATCACTATCAATGAGGCCATTTGAAGGACAGTACAGAGAGAAAATAGACAGATATTTGTCATTAAATTTTACTCTGCATGCGACAGCTTCCAGAGTAGAATTTAGAATCACTTCCGTTTGTGGGTGTGATTTGTGTGTGTATATGGGAACTCCGTGACCTTCATATATTCTATACGAGTGGTAGTGTTTGAACTGTGGAGGATCAAGATGATCCTTCAGGCACGTATCCTGTAAACAAACAACGTCTGGCCTGTGTATTGACAGCAAGATTGCTATATTTTGTGATTTATTTCCAACACCTCTACAATTCCACTGTAATATAGTGAAAGCGACGGTTTAAGATTTACGTTGGGGCCAGTATGCTTAGTCTTTTTTTCCCACCCGTCAGCAGGCGAGCGACTACCGGAGGACCTATCCCGGTGCTTGTTGATGGAAACCTCCATACTTTCATCAATAACTAGGCTCCCAGCCTCCCCCGAGGAAGAGCTATCCTTTCTTTCCCTCGATGGAGTAGGAACCGGAAGAACATGAGGACGTGACGGTTTCATGAGGGTGGTCATGTTACTCTTAGTAGGCTTGTCAGACTTCGGTTCAGGCCGTACTGATGGAGAGGCAGCAGCAGCCTGAGAATATGTGGAAGCCTTAGGGATGTCAGTGAGAGAGTTGGAGCGGACAGGAGGCCTAGATGGAGAGGTACTGTGAGTGGCAGGAGGGAGAAGGACAAGGTCAGTTTGCGTCTCGACAGAGCACATCACAGGATGGGATATTACCGCTGAAGCATAGGATCTATTTGGCTTGGGAGTTGCATGCAACTCCTTCACCTCTTTCCTAGCATCATAGAAGGAAATACTCTCAGTTGCCTTCACCGTGCAGACCTCCTACTCCTCCTTCCACTTGGGACAATCCCTAGGGGAA
Organism: Coenobita brevimanus; assembly: GCF_032717465.1. Taxonomy (NCBI): domain Eukaryota; kingdom Metazoa; phylum Arthropoda; class Malacostraca; order Decapoda; family Coenobitidae; genus Coenobita; species Coenobita brevimanus. The sequence goes on along the minus strand of NC_137053.1, from coordinate 51,042,237 downwards.
GTGGAGTGAGTACCCTTGCAGTGAAGGCAACATACCGTCTCGGATGTGCAATGTTCCGCATCATGACCCTGGCTTGCATACTTGCAGCACACTGGCTGGAAACCCCGACAAGTCGTTGCACCATGCCCATACAGCTGGCATTTCAAGTAACGCAAAGGGTTAGGGGTGTACGGTCGAACGTGAATGATTTCATAACCAACTTTGACATAACTAGGAAGAGAAACTTTGCCAAATGTCAAGATAATAGTTGCTGTCTTTGTCCTTATGCCTTCCGAATAACGAGTAATAAATCTAGCCTCAATTACATCTTGCTGCGCCAATTCATGTACGATTTCGTCCTCACTCATCACCATGAGATCCCTGCAAGTGACAACACCCTTTCAAGAATTCATGGAGACTGGGATTTTCGCCTCGACATCGTAACAGTGGAATATACAAGCATTTTCAGCAAATCTCTCACCTGTGACGAGTTAGCAGTTTTAACCAGGAGATCTCCGTTAGCAAGTTTTTTTACTTGTTCGACTTCTCCCGCACAGTGGTCAATCACCTTGATAAGGAAGGGATTGAGACTGGACAGGGGAGTGGAACCCAGCGCATGGAGAGTGACATATGTTGCATTGTCTACTGGGACGTCAAGCGGGGATCGAGTCTGGCATTCGTCCGTCTGGGGGTGATCAGTCCGGTCATGCCTATAGTCGTCAGGACCACCTCCACCCCTGAAGGGGGGGTGGCGGCAGGGGTGTCCGCCATAGTAACCACTCCCCCTAATGGGGGAAGTGGGAAGAGGGAGAAAAACAAGCGAGGGACAAATCACCCGGGGAAACCACACCTACTCTGAGATTACCCTCTCAAACCACTCTCGGGAGGACGCGCCTGTGTGTAACACACACCCCAGAGCAATCAGTGGGGGGTACACTCCAGAGGTGAGTAAGCAAAGGTAAGCTCAGTAAACAGATATAGACACCTACTATATCTCTATTAAGGACAGGGAGGAAAATTAGGACTAGCTAACCTAACTTTTATTAACCCTATGTACAAAACTAATGCCGGTGAGGCAGCCCTGAAAGCTAGAGGAGAGCCAGCAAAACACGTCCGTACTCCCCACGACCATGCATCAAAAGTCCGAAGATAGATTGGACGGGTGAGGCAACATAAAGAAAGGGGCAGGAGACATAAAGGTAAAAACATCAAGCTTAGTAAGGGAAACATACACTGGATAGATACAATTAACATATATTTTTGCAACGACTATGGATTGACAGGAAGAGGGGCAAGGGGTCGCTGAAGGAAAGAGATGACCGGAACGTATGTGAGGAAGAAAGAGAGAGGGAAGGTTTCTGGGAGTGAGGGATGAAAGGAAATCTGCGAATGAGAAAGAGAGATGATGAAAGGTCTGTGAATGAGAAATATGGAGGGAAAGGCTGTGAGGGAAAGGGAGGATGGAGAGTCTGTGAGTGAGAAATAGGGAGGGAAGGTCGGTGAAGCAGAAAGATGACGGGAAGGTCTGTTGGCAAGAAAGACGAGAGAGGACTGAAAATGGAGTAAAAGTAAATAAATTAATAAACACATGCAAAAATAAATAACGAAGTAAACCAAGCAATCAATGATCCGTCCCCAACAGTACAGTTCAACTGAAAGTTTATTTCAGATGCAATCATATATATATATATATATATATATATATATATATATATATATATATATATATAATACTTTCTATAATTCAGTATAACAACACACAACTGGTGCCTGAACCTTTGTAGTGAGGTGAATGCTCCACACGAATGCTCTGCAACTACCTTTGAAGGCTTTACGGCCCTACGCCTGCAATTCCCACCGAGGAAGTTGGCCCTTTGAAGTCGAACTCCATCGGGGCGGGCTGGCGGAAGCACTCAGGTGGGGACAATGGGAAGACCCAAGTTCCACACATGGGGTCTGTCCTCTATGTGCTCTCCCTCACCCTTCGTCCTGCCTGCTGCACCGGAAGGCCCCACTCTATTCCAATATATTGGTGGTATTTGACTTTCGACATGATGTGAACTTTAGTTGTTAAGAGCGTGGGAAGTATTAAGTAGTGGAACTGAATGGTGAAACGCAGTAAGGACTTCAATGCCATCTCGTAGTACAGTGTTGGAAGGATATAATTGCTGATAAACTGTGGGAAAGAGATGTAGGCTACGTAATATATCGTGACTGTGAACAGTTCAGTTTCAGAGTGACACTAGCCCCAAGCTGGAAAAATCGTGAAGGATTCAGTGTTGCCAGATCTGGTAGTTATCCACTTTCGGGATCTCGAACACTACTGGACTCGTCTCCCGTTTTTCTGCATCTGTATGTGTGTGTGTGTGTGTGTGTGTGTGTGTGTGTGTGTGTGTGTGTGTGTGTGTGTGTGTGTGTGTGTGGTTATTCTTTTGAAAAGTTCGAAGCGTGGGCCCACTTATCTCCGTCTCCTTGACGTCGCCTCCAGCCCTCTTCCTCGCCATAAACTCTTGCATAAATTTAGTCCAGCGCAAATAAATTTAGGCGACAATAGATCAAACTTTGCCTGATCCAATGATGGTGTAAAAGTGATGATGCCAGGACGAAGACGGTGATGTTGGCAGAAGGAGGTCTGTCCGGGAAGCACATGACAAATACCCTACCCTGCACAGATCGGGTAAAAGAAAAGTATTCACTAACCTGCCATTGTTTGAATTCAAGAGGTGGCCGGAGGTTTTTCTGTCATCTATATTCTGCCAGGGACGTTGGTTGATCTCTTAAGGTTTAGGAGTTAGTTAAACCTAAAATGGGTAAACATAATCGTGTTTTTTTTAACTCAAAAATTAACTTTAGTTTTGGTGAAACGTGTTTCATAGGTAAATATATGAAGATAAATCTATAAACAAGCATTATCACATAGAAGAAAAACGTAAAAGTCTTCCATATATGACTTAAAGACTGCAGACAAGTGTGAGGAACTTCCACGTCCCGGGCTCTGCAGGGTCTCCAAAGTGTTGGTAATGGATTGGCTGTTACCATTTTTTCCTGTTTGTATGTATGTATGTATGAATGTATGTATACACGTATGTGTGTACGAAAGCATGCCTGAATAAGAGCTAGAGAACATTTCTGTATTAATTATAGGATGAGGATCATCCCTTAAGTTCAACGACCAGTATTATTTAGAAAATGGGAGCACCTTATTAATAAAAAGATTAATGATGGCTCTATCTAAAAACCTTAGTTCGATGTTTCCCCTTTACTGAATGATGTCGTCTGGAGTTAGCTAGAACATAAATACGTCCTCGGACTGAAAGGGACAATGCAGTGCTCAGGCTTAGTTACCGAAGTTAATATTGACCCAATGTGAACTCTGAATCCCAGTAACTCTTAAAATTCAAGGAAATATAAAAACCTGTCCAATTTTGTACACGGTTTCAAAACAGGGAGTGAAATTCGTTATATTTTTGCTTACTAACTACATTACTCATATTCATGAGGGCTTGTATTTAACCCCTTAGCTCCCATAGTTCCTGTGCGAGGGATTTTCCTGGAAGGGTGCTACCCGTACCGTCCTCCGCCTGTCGGCTCATAGTCAAGAAGCTTATAGATCCCTACCCCGGGGTTCTCTTTTTTATTAAATTTTGAAAATGTCCAGTTCCGTCCTATACTGAGGACAGTGGGCACAAATGGGGTAACTAATATACCCAGAATCCTAACAGTCATTACGGTTGTAACAAAGGTCACCATGTTAGAAAATAACCATCTGAAATCTACAGGCCTTCCTCATCACTGAAGAGCACAAGCTAGTTCATTTCACGCAAGACACGTCAAACTGTTGTTACAGAGACAGGAAAAAAATTAATCTTGAAGGAACGGCACAACCTTCGCTTGATGTCTCACAGTGCTGAACCTTAATGTCCAACGAGAACCACTATTGAACATTTTGTAGATCCACTCTTCATAATTACTAGAAGGTGACTATTTGCTTCATTCGACAGAAATTATTACTTCATTAAAGTATCTTTAGGTTTAAGCAGCTCATCGTTTCGTTTCGTTTATAAACGCTCCAACATGCTTGCATGCGTTGGCCTTGGTCACTTAATGTCGGCACTCGACGCTGCCCTATCTCTGGCAGCTTTCCTATTCAGTCCTTTATCCCTGAGGTCTAGCTCAATAACTTTATCCCAGGTCTTTTTCGGTCTACCTCTCTCAACCGTACCCGTAACGTTAACACTTCACAGTTTCCGCACCCAGTTATCATCCCCCATCCTCTCCCTGTGCCCAAACCATCTCAAGCTTACTCTTCTCATCACAGCACCAATACACTCCAGTCCCATCCTACCTCTCAATTTTTCCATTGTAAACCTAGCCTCCCCACGTCTCGCGTTCAGGGACATGCTGCACATCCACCTAATCGTTGTCATTTCTGTACGTTTGAGCCTGCGAATATCCTCTTCCTTTACTGCCCAGGTCTCACTATCATACAGCATTACACTCCTAACACATGCCACATACAAAGATCCCTTAGCACGGAGGGAGAGCCCTCTCAGTGTCAGGAGGGGCAACAGTTTCCTTAATTTCTTCCAACCACTCCTCACTCTAGCTACAGAGCTAGCTTCTGCCCACCTCCAGCACATAACATGTCTCCTAAATAACAAAACTCTTCACACACTCAAGAAACTCACCAGCAAGATCAGTCCTTTCATGCCTGACATTCTCTACATGTCTCTCTGACGTACTGCACACGTGAAATCAGCATTATCTGGCAGTCTGCCTCTGATACCACTACATCTCTTATGCACCCACTTATCACAAACACTGCACAAGATGGAATTGCTTCCCACGCCTTTGTGGCAAGTCACAGATGACCACTCTCCCTCTTCTTTGACAGTACCGCCACCCGTCCTGGATGGCATAACTTTTATTTTATCTGTAGTTACTCTTAAGCCCTTGTTCCCCATACCATCTCTCCACTTCCTTAGTTTTTCCTTTGCCTCCCTTGCATTCTCTGCGATAACATCAAATTATCTGCATACAGTATCTCCCATGGAAGTCCATTTCTGAGTCTAAGTGAGAGGGCATCAAGTATCATGATAAACAATAAGTTGCTCAAGAATGACTCCTGATGCACACCAACATTCATGGAAAATTCATCACTCAAATCTCCATTCACCCTTACTTGGGTGCGAGCACCCACATACATAGCCATAACCACCCTAACCAGCAACTTCTCCATCCCAAGCTTTCTCATTGCCCACTTCACCATCTCTCTAGGGACTCTGTTAAAGGCCGTCTCCAGTTTAATAAAAGCAAAGTACAGATACCCTTTTCTTTCCTATACATTATTCCTGAAGCCGTCAAACAATGAATATGGCATTAGTGGTCCCTTTGCCTGGCACAAACCCAAACTGCATCTCATCAGTATTACCCTTTAGAACTCTCTCCATAACTTCATTATCTGTTTCAAATGCTTTATGCCTCTAATTATCTTTTTCCAAGGCATCACCCTTTCCCTTGTACGCATTTACAGTCACACTGTTCAGCCAATCTTCTGGGACAACACATGCATATACAGTATAATGTACAATCGAATTTATCAAGTCAGTGGCTAACTCCACTCCTATATCTCCTGAGGCTTTCAACATTTCAGCAACCAAGACACACCTGCTGCTTTCCCCACTTGCATGCTGGCTATTGCCCCACTTACAGTAGGAGCGTCAATCAAAGCCAAGGGCCAAACTCTGGATCTGCTGGCTGCAAACCTTCTGTGTCCCAGTTAAACTCTTCATTCGACAATCTGTTATAATTTTCTCTCCAAGTGTCTTTAATATACCCACTTTTCACCACTACCTTTCCTTCATCATTCTTCACACATTGCTCACCTATGATATCCCAATTTTCCCTCTTCATCTGATCTGTCCCCATAAATATCATATTCTTCCTCTCCACACTATTTAGGTTATCAAGTTAAAGTCTCTGAAACTTAGACTTTGCCCTGCAAACCTCTTTTCTAGTCCTACGCTTGGCAGCCAATTATTCTTCTTTGTTACCACCCTATCTCCATTCCCGGAAAAGCTTTCTTTTCTCCTTAACTGCAGCTTCTACATCCTCATCCCACCATCAAGTTCGTTTTGTCTTGGAGGCCCCCTTCTCCATCCACACACTAAATCATTAACTCTCAGGAGGGTGTTCTTGAGAGCTCTGTACTGTTCATTAACAATTCTGTCAACGGCTGCCTGTTCAGCCACCACTTTATTCATCTCGTTATAGAAGTCATCCCTTACTGCTTTGCTTTTCAGCTTCCATACTTTCCTTCTATTTGCATATTTCCTCTTTTTCTTCATCCAACACCACTTCACATATCAATATCTTGTGTAGCTGCACACATTCGTCACTCCCTATAACTTTAGCATCCCTAACTAACCTATTAGCACTTTTGACCAGGACATAGTCTATCAAGCTTCTATTTCTCTCAAACTCGTATGTAACCAACCTACTCTCTCTTTTCCTAATATGTGTGTTGCACACAGTCATGTTCATTGCCTCCCCAAACTCAAGTAGCTTTTCCCCTTCCTCATTTCTTGTACCATTTACACATCCCCCGTGTACACCTTCATATCCTTGAGCTGCTTTTCCTACATGACCATTCAAATCCCCTCCCAAAATTAAAATCTCATCATCCTCTACAACACTTACTCCTCGTATTAAGTCATTCCAGAATCAATCCTTCTCTACGCCATCCAAGCCTGCCTGTGGAGCATATGCCAATATAAATGAAAATATTATCCAACCGAATAAAGTTTTCACCACTATTATCCTTTCACTTACTCTCATTACATTCATGACACACATTACACCCATTTATCCTTATCCAACACACCTGCACCACCATATCTATCTGTCTTACCTTGCCGAAATAACTTGAAACGAAAGTCCCTCCCTACCATCATTCTGACTAATCCTCCCCTATATCTGACTTCTTGCACACACCCAACATCCGCTCACCTCCTACTCAACGTCTCAACTACTTCCCCTGTTCTACCTCTCAAACTTCCCACGTTCCATGACGCCACTCTGATCCCCTTGAGTGATTTAGTCCCCTCAGGCTTACTTTGATTCCCTTTCTTTTTTGTCATAATTGGGAAAAAGAACGGGGAAAGACAGAGCACAGGCCTCACCAACCCGCACAATCCCAAGTCCAGGCATGGGATCTGGGACCCATCACCCACCACACGTGACCAATGGCTGTGGCAGTGGCCTCAGGGAAAAATTCCAGTATTATATTGCAGCTATCTCAGACGAGTTTAGTCACCTGAGAGTAAGCCAGGTGCCTGAATTTTAATACTACCACCATTAACCCTCTCCTGGCTGGAACAACTCTACATTACTGTGAACCACCTAACTTAACCCCAGACGGATTTACTCAACAACTGAGAGTGGGTACACGAAAGTGAAAGTGTTATCACAATTACTGGAATTTCTCTCTCTCCGATGACATGTTTTGTTTTTTACTTGCTATCTCCAGACGATTCGTTATTACCCATCCCCACCCCGAAGGGGCTCGGGGATGGGTATTGTTTTCACTGTTTTTCTGTCTGTCTGTCTGTTAACAAATTTACGCTAAACCTACTGGTGCGATTTTGACTAAAATTATAGGGATGATGGGCTATGACCTTCTAATCACCTGATTAAATTTTGGGCCAAATTGGGCCAAGGCCCAGGCTGTAGCCCCCAAAAATGTAAAAAAAAAAGAAATCGTTTTTCGCCATAACTCCTTTCAAATTCGTCATATCGACATGAATCCAAAACCTAAAGATGCGTCTTTCAAATCTGAATCCTACAACATGCCTCATTACATCAAGCAGGTCATCCCCTAGTTAGCGGTAGGGGGGTCAATGTCAGGTGGATCGGGCCTAAAATATCAAATGGGCATAAAATCGTCAGTTTTCACTCGATTTCCTCCAAATTTGATATGTGACATCTTTGACTAGATATCCTGTTGCGTTTATACGTCAGCACTAAAATGACTGCCGGGGACGGGTTTGCTGTGCCTTGGCACCGCTTCTTGTTCATTATAGAATAAGATGAACTGGACCAGTTTGCTATACTTGTACCTTTCATTAAACAAATCGTCTGGAGATGTCAATCAGACTGAAGAAGTTAAGCATTTGTAAGGGGTGGAAATTGCAATCAGAAGGTTAACTTTGGATATATATAGCCTCGATAAGAATAAGTTGTTATCAGAAACTGATCAGGAGGCAACTTTTTCAAGCCCTTATATCTCGTGTTGTTGGTAGTTTCCGTGCATCAGCCGAGTTAACGTGTCTTATAGTCAAGCTGATATCCAAGTCGTGGCCACCATTCGTGACGAGAATAGCTCGACAGGACAGTTTACAAGGATTATGACCTCGCTCGCGGCCTCTGCTCACATATACGTTGCTATCATCCGTCTCAGTCAGCGATTATCATGCGTGATTGGTGGCGTCGCCTTCTCATACACAGGGATTACACGGCGAAGATCATTTCCTTCACCCCAGGCAGCCTCAAATGACGCAGCTTAGTGCCTGATGGCAGAGATTACAAAGGAACTACAAAGGGAAAGGATGAATCGTGTCCTTTGATCTGGGTTGTAATCAAGCTTGGGGCATTTCATAAACACTCCAATCAGTCCGCTAATAAGTGGAGGATAAACCGAGCACATTATGTTCAATAGTTGTCTCGTCCCTAGTTTGCAAAACTTGTGGTTTGAGAAGACTGAGGGGCTTCCTAGGTGGGTGATGGAGAACTTGCATGATGCAATGTTGTTAGTGGTTGTGCTCACGAAGGAAGTGGTAACTTGATGATAAGGATGGTAAGAATGGTGATGGTGATAGCTATAAACATTGTGTACTAAGTTAACAAAACCGTCCTGAAGTTTAGCCTATACCGATAATGCGTGATAATAAAATTTTGGTTCATCCATAGTCCATCACCCAGTACAGCACTACTTTTAAAAGCAAGAGTGTACGGGCCAGGGACTGGCCTATTCAGTCAAGACACAGTAAATTTGACGACGTTATTTGGACAAAAACCTCTAACCATTCCTTTGACTCCATCCCTTATGGGTCATATTCCGTTGCAGCGACTAAACGCTCTCAGTCACCAGGCATTCAATGCAGTGAATCATCTGAAGGTAGTATATCATGTGAGTCGATTGGGACAGACCCAACTTACTTACTGCATAACCACATTGTTTTGTTTTATACTCACACACACACACACACACACAAACGTATATATATATATATATATATATAAAAGTATATATATATATATATATATATATATATATATATATATATATATATATATATATATATATATATATATATATATATATATATATATCCCATTTGCACCCAGTGTCCTCAATATTGGACAGAACTGGGCATTTTCAAAATTTAATAAAGAAGGGAACCCCCGGGTAGGGACCTATGAGCTTCGCGACTATGAGCCAACAGGCGGATGGCGGTACGCCCAGCACCCTTCCGGCAAATCCCTGACACAGGACTTCCGGGACCCAATGGGATATATATATATATATATATATATATATATATATATATATATATATATATATATATATATATATATATATATATATATATATATATATATATATATATATATATATATATATATATGAGGATGTAGAAGCTGCAATTAAAGAGAAAATAAGGTTTTCCCGAAGATGGAAGAAGGGTGGTAACAAAGAAGATACTTGGCTGCCAAGCGTAAGGCTAGAAAAGAGGTTTACAAGACGAAGTCTGAGTCACAGAGACTTTAACTTGATAACCTAAATCGTGTGGAAGGGAAAAATATGATATTTAAGGTGGGAAATCAGATGAAGAGGGAGAACAGGAATATCATAGGTGAGCAGTGTGTGACGAATGATGAAGGGTAGTGGTGAACAATGGGCATATTGAAGACGCATGGACAGAGCATTATAGCCGGCTGTTGAATGAGGAGTTTGACTAGGACAAGGAAGGTTTGGAGCCAGCAGATCCAGTGTTTGGCTCTTGGCCTTTGATTGACCCTGCTAATGTGAGAGGACAAAAGGCAGGATGCAGGTGGGGAAGGCAGCAGGTGTATGTGGGTTGACTGTTGAAATGATGAAAGGCTAACGAGATACAGGAGAGATTAGTTCCCAACTTGATAAATACGATTATATTATGAGTGAGTTGTCTCATATGATTGGCTGAAGAGTGTAACTGTAAATGTGTACAAGGGGAAGGGTGATGCCCTGGAAAGAGGAAATTATAGAGGCATAAAGCTATTAGATCAGATGATGAAGGTAATGGAGAGAGTTCTAGAAGGTATAATTAGTGAATGAGTGAATACTGATGAAAGGTAGTTTGGGTTTACGCCAGGCAGAGGGACCACTGATGCTATATTCATTGGTCGACAGCTTTAACAAAAATATTTAGGAAAGAAAAGGGAACTGTATGGTACTTTGTTTCTGTTGATCTGGAGAAGGCCTTCAACAGAGTCCCTAGAGAGGTGGTGAGGTGGGCAATGAAAAAGCTTGGGATCGAGGAGTGGCTGGTTAGGATTGTTATGGCCATGTATGTGGGTGCACACACCCACATATTGGAAAATGGAGATTTGAGTGAGGAGTTTTCCATGATTGTTAGTGTGTATCAGGGGTCAGTCTTGAGCCCCTTGTTGTTTATCATAGTACTTGAAGCCCTCTCACGTGACTTCGGAAATGGACTTCCATGGGAGATGTATTCTGATGACTTGGTGTTGGTTGTAGAGAATGAAAGAGAGGAGGAGGAAAGATTTACGAAGTGGAGAGATTGTATGGGGCACAGGAGCTTAAGAGTAAATGCAGATAAAACAAAAGTAATGATATCTAGGGCTGGGGGCAGTACTGTCAAGGAAACGGGACAATGGCCATGTGTGATTTTTCACAAAGGAGTGGGAAGCATTCCCATCTTGTGCAGCGTATATGATTGGGTGCATATGAGATGTAGTGGTATTAGAGGTAGACTGTGAGATAATGCTGAATTCATGTGTGCGGTGTGTCGGGGAGAGCATGTAGATATTGCCAGGCGTGAAAGGATTAAACTTGCTGGTGAGTCTCTTTAGTGTGTGGAAGAGTTTTGTTGTGTGGGAGACATGTTATGTGCTGGAGGTGGGGCTGGAGCTAGCACTGTGGTTAGAGTGAGGCGTGGTTTCAGGGAGCTGTTGCCTCTCCTGACATTGAGAGGGCTCTCTCACCTTCCTAAGGGATCTTTGTATGTGGCATGTACTAGGAGTGTATTGCTGTATGGTAGTGAGACCTGGGTAGTAAAGGAAGAGGATATTCGCAGGCTCAAACGTACAGAAATGGTAATGATTAGGTGGGTGTGCAGTGTGTCCTTCAGTGCTAGGCATCGGTGGGGTTAGGTCTACAAGTGAAGAGTTGAGAGGCAGGATAGGACTGTAGAGTATTGATGTTGTCATGAGGAGAGGTAGATTGAGATGGTTTCGGCATGTGGACAGGATGGGGATGATAACTGGGTGCAGAAAGTGAGAAGTGTTAATGATACGAGCAGGGATGTGAGAGGTAGATCGAAAAAGACCTGGGATGAAGTCATTAAGTGTGACCTCAGGGTTAAGGGACTCAATAGGGAAGCTGCCAGAGATCAAGCAGCATGGAAAGCAGCCATAAGGTGACCAAGGCCGACGCATGCAAGCATGTTGGAGTTGGAGTCTTCAAAAACGAATAAGTATATATATATATATATATATATATATATATATATATATATATATATATATATAATCTCATCAGCCGTGTGGGTGTCCACTGCAGGACCGGCCTATCCCAAGCGAAGTGGGGACGATACAGTAAATGTATCTCTAACAAGTGGCTTAGGCTGTCTAGTAGAGATTCTATGTAGCGTGAGAAATGTTTTTATGTGTAATTGTAGTGTTGGAGTGGCTTTGTATGTGTATGTAGTCTGTGAACCAAGTGTTATCGGCCCGCACAAGCCGACTGGGTGCAAGCATACTTTATACTGTATGCGACACTGGCTCAACCACAGCACCCCTTGTGTCCGCCAGTGCATTACGTGGCCTGAAGAATGCTCCCAAAGTTTATTACCCTGGCTGGGCGCGAACCCTCGTTCTTCAGTGTACGAAAACGCACACTTTACCACTGTACCTCCATATATATATATATATATATATAGTAGAGAGAGAGAGAGAGAGAGAGAGAGAGAGAGAGACTGTAGCACCATTCGAGCAGTGCAGTACTCCCAATGTGGATGGAAAGCTGATGATAGGGAAAGCTGGAGCTCTCGTTTCATCAGCCCTCGGGACTAGTACCTGACCATCCCCCTTTGCTGTACTTTTTCAGTGTTTCAGTAACACAGAGAGTAGGTCAGCATACTCTCCAGTACAAGTTTTTCTGTCAACACCAAACAACATGCAAATTACACACTACAATTCCTATTCAAATAAAAACATAATTGATGTCGTTTAACCAAACTTCGGGTCCCCGGGAGGGCGGGGGCCATAATTGCCCCCACCATCCACCCCTTTCCCGGTGACGACTCAACGAGTTGCCTGGAACCACTGTCTGACTCACTGCTTTTTCATTTCTGCAACATTCGCGGCCTTTCCTCTAATCTTCTGTCTGTTGAGCACCACCCCTCCTCTTAACCTCACCTTCTTTTCTTAACTGAGACTCAGCTGTCTGAGTCAACTGACAGCAAACCCTTCTCTGTGTCCTCCTAGTTTCTCTATACTCATTAAAAAGCTAAAGGTGGCTGTTTTGGTATGTACGCAACAGCTTATCTTGCTCTTGTGTTCCTGAACTTGATTCTTCTGAATTCTCCGCTCTCTGGCTTCGGCTTTCCTGTTATTCGCTTACTAAATAATTATATCTGCGCTCTTTACTTATCCCCTAATTCTACTGACAATGAAAAATTTTACAGCTATCCTACATCCACGATGGAACACATCCTATCTGTTTCTCCTTCCTCTGAAATCTCCATTCTAGGAGATTTAAGTGTTCACCACTACTTTTGGCTCACCTCTCCTTTCACTGATCCACCTGGTGAACAAGCCTACATTTTTTCGATCCTTGATTACCTAGTGCAGCTTGTACAGCACTCTACCCATATGACTGCCTTAGAGAGTACCAACATAGTTGACCTCTCCTTTGCAATTGATCCTTCTGCTTACGCTGTTAATCTTTCATCTTCATTGGGCTCCTCTGATCACAGTCTTATTATCTTAACCTGTCTCATCGCTCTAGTACGGCCTGTGGACTTTCCAAAGAAACGTCAGTTGTGACACTTTGGAGCTGCTGATTGGGACTCCCTCAGGCAGTACTTCTTTGATTTTCCCTGAAATGATTATTGCTTCCATGGCCCGGAGCCATCTCAGTGTGCCGTGCTCATTACAAAGATTTTTCTGTCGGGCATGAAAGCATACACTTTTTCCTCATGTCCTTTGACTAATGAAAAAAAGCCTTGGTTTAATCACGCGTGCTGTAATGCTATCCATAACAAGGAGAGGGCCAACCCACCCCTGAATCACATCTTTTTTTTATATTTCGGGCCGGAATCGTGCTAAGTCTGTTCTTCACTCTGCTGAGCTAATAATAATTTCATCCGTACTAAATCCTCTCAACTCTCCAACTCGAATTCTTCCCGCTACATCTGGCACCTTGCCATTACCTCATCATCCTTCCCTCCTCTATTCTATCCTGATGGCTGTGTATCTGTTTCTTCTACTGATAAAGCAGATCTCTTTGCTCAGACTTTCTCCTCCAATTCCTCCTTAGACGATTCCGGTGCTGTTTCTCCATCACTTCCTCGATCTGACTTCCTCATGGTTGACAATAAGATTTCTTCAACTGATGTATGTTCTGCCATCACTGGCCTCAATCTTGACAAGGACTGATGGGGTCCCTCCTGTTGTCCTCAAGAACTGTGCATTTATGCTCACACCCTGCCTATGTAAACTCTTATGCCTGTGTCTATTAACTTGTACCTTTCCATCTTGCTGGAAGTTTGCTAATTCAGCCTGTCCCAAAGAAGAGTGGCCATTCCCAACCCTCTAACTATCGCCCAATTGTTTTAACATCCTGTGTCTCAAAAGTTTTTGAGTCTATTCTTAACAGAAAAATTTAAAAGCATCTTTCCTATCACAACCTTCTTTCTGATCGTCAGTATAGGTTCCGTCAGGAACGCTCCACTGGCGACCTTCTCACCTTCCATTCAGATTCCTGGTCATCCTCCTTTCAGGACTTTGGCGAAAGCTTTGCCATTGCACTTGACATCTCAAAGGCTTTCGATCGAGTCTGGCATAAATCTTTAATTTCCAAACTGCCCTCTTACGGTTTCTATCCTTTTATCTGTGCCTTCATCTATAGCATCCTTTCTAGTCGTTTTATAGATGCTGTTGTAGATGGGCACCGGTCATCTCCTACTTCTATCAACAGTGGTGTTCCACAGGGCTCATTCCTATCACCAACTCTCTTGCTTCTTATTATCAATGATCTGAGTTGTACATCTAACCCTATCCACTCATACGCTGATGATTCCACAGTTCACCTTTCCCTTCGGTTCCCACAATGTCCATCTCAACAGTTACTTCAACATACAACGGATATGGCACACATAATGTCTTACTTGGCTCTTACCTCTGACTGGGGCAAAGAAAAATTGTTTTTAATGCATCAAAGACTCACTTCTTGCAGCAATCATCCCAACAAAATCTTCCACAGGAGTACCCACTAATGTTTAATAATATCCAGCTCAATCCTGCATCATCCTTGAACATGATTGGGATTTCATTCTCTCTAGATTTATCTTGGAAAGATCACATTATATCTTATGTAAAATCTGCTCCCATGACATTAGGTGTGCTAAGCCGACTCCATACTTTCTTAATCCCTGTAAATTTGTTGACTTTATACACAGGATTTATTCGCCCCTGTGTAGAGTATAACTCTCATGTGTGGAGAGGCTCTCCACATACAGCTCTTCTCAGCAAGGTGGAGTCAAAGGCTTTTCGTCCCATGAACTCTCCTCCTCTTACTGCCTCCTATCAACCTCTGTCTGTTCATTGCTCTGTTGGATCTTTATCTCTTTTCTACCGCTACTTCAATGGTCATTGCGCATCTGAACTGTCTGCTTGCAACCCTACACCTCTACGAAGGGTGCGTAACACCCGTCTAGCAGCCAACTCTCATCCTTTTTTCTGTCCAACTCTCTAATGCAAGAGTTGACCTTTACTCCTAGTCCTTTATTTATGCAACAGGTCAACTCTGGAACTGTCTCCCAATGTCTGTATTTCCTACTTGCTATGATCTCCGCAGTGTGTACAGGCATCTCGAAATGAAAGGTTTTGAATTAGGCTCTCAGTTGTAT
Organism: Coenobita brevimanus; assembly: GCF_032717465.1. Taxonomy (NCBI): domain Eukaryota; kingdom Metazoa; phylum Arthropoda; class Malacostraca; order Decapoda; family Coenobitidae; genus Coenobita; species Coenobita brevimanus. Next base: position 51,026,845 of record NC_137053.1, on the reverse strand, counting down.
TGTTTTTGTTTTATTCTTGGAAGGAATTGTTTGAGGGCTCCTGGCCTTTGGTTCCTACTTCCTTGCATAAAAAAATAGTATATGGATACTATATACTGTATATATATATATATATATATATATATATATATATATATATATATATATATAGATAGATAGATATATATATATATATAGATAGATAGATAGATAGATAGATAGATACCGATATATAGATATAGAGAGACAGATAGACAGATAGATATAGACAGACAGATAGATAAATGGATAGATAGATAGATATACAGTATATATATATATATATATATATATATATATATATATATATATATATATATATATATATATATATATATATATATATATATATTATGCGTGTGTTTGTGTAAATGTATTCATGATCATATGGAACTGTAAAGAGGAACAAATCCAATACATATTTTTCTTTTTTTTTTCTAAACAAAAAATCTATTAAACGAATACACTGCACATCTAACCAGTGTTAACGCCTTTCAACAAAGTTTTGCAAAGCAAGTGATTGTGGGATCATTAAAAATGAACGAGCAACACGAGTTCATATTTCTTTATTCTGTGGAAATGGTGTTCACAGACAACAGGAAGAAATGTGAGAAGCGTGTGTTTCGACTGTCACGATAACTTGATGTCTGTTATTTGTACCTGCCTAGTAATGGCGTAGAGCGAAGATGGGGGGCAAGGGAGAGAAAGATTGTTCAATAGTTAAGAGCTGAATTGATAAAACATTATGATGACATACTTTAGATTTAATTTTCTTTACATTACCAAAATAATTCATTTCCATTGGATGAAACGTCTTCCAGTAATGGAGGAAGCTGTATAAACATTCTAGAATAGCAAAAATAATAATAATAATAATAATAATAATAAAAAGGTAAATGGATCACCGAAATAAAGTACTCAAGTCAAAGATCAGGATGGCGTCCTGCATTCAGGCAGTCTGGTTAAGACCGAAGCTGTTTGCGCTGTTTAAGTGTGATGTAACACAAATTTCCCCAAATATTTATCTTAGTAATAATCTCACACATCCTCGCCCTCTCAGTCTAAAGAACGTGACCCGTCTCACTCACATCTACAATGAGGAATGAAAGGTGTATTCCACGCAAAGGTAAATGGTGCTCTGGCCAAATACTGTAGAAGAAAGGCTTATTGGGTAGCGGAACACAAATTCATTCTGCTTTGTATAATGGAAATATTACGGAACTCAGTAGCAAAGGTGTATCTACTCCACTATCAGGACGTAAGGCTAGCAACATTCGATTTATTCCACCTTATTTCTAGTAATAAAAGGATTGACAAAGGTTGTAGCTAACCTATGCTCTTCGAAAAGGTCCATTCTAAGTTGTATAAAATGATCTAGAGATTGCAGAATTAAACTTGAAACTACTCCACGTCATCCCATTCATGAGGTAACATATTAGATAATCATGGTTGTTTATATTTTTATTGATAGACAGAGACAGATAGATAGACAGATAAGTGTAGGCTGATGAGTAGGCAGACTTAAATAGATACTTTAATAAGATTCCATACATTCACCATGGTTTTATGAGTAAAGTGACAGTATCTGATGTAAAAGGTATATGAAAAAGTGTCACATACAAATTGATTAACTATTGGACTCTCTAACTTTGCCTTCTCTCTCCCTTGCTTAATGAAGATCCATGTGTGTGTGTGTGTGTGTGTGTGTGTGTGTGTGTATGTGTGTGTGTGTGTGTGTGTGTGTGTGTTTATCTGTTAGCGTGCAGTAATACTTCTGGCCTCAGAGGCAGACAAACAAGCTTCTATGCTTAGGTGGTTCCTCAAGAAAAGACATGTAGATACGACTACCCAGTATTCTTCGCCTCTTGCACTCCCCCACCCCTTCTCCCTGAGGTAGGCCTAAGTGTCCGGTAAATATAGTCCCATGGTTCTGATAGAGATAACAAGTGTCTGCTGAAGCCCGGATTAGGCCGAAACGTTATCATATTTCTTGCATATTTACATAACCATGAGAGAAGTGATAGAGTGGAAATACAATTCTTGGCTGCGTCAGACACCACAACTAGACCCTAATACAGTCGTTGGTCAATAATTGAAAAGTGACTGCACTAAATGCTGTTATCAGGGTGAAACACACAAAAACAATACACTTTTTCAGCATTTTTTAAAATCCAAACTTCCCCATGCATTTGTTTAAAGGAAGATCACCTGTCAAAGCTACTGATGTCTCGTAAGAGAAGAACACATCCCCCCTCCTCCAAACAATAAGAGTGTTGAGTGGAGAACCTGTATTCCCAGAAACCTGCACATAATTTCAACACAGTAATTACGAGTATATTCCTAGTATGACACTAAACTTTCCGCTCCAGGAACAGGCTAAGTTTATTGGTAATTTACTATATATACCTGGCCGTTTCAAAAGCGTTCCTATGAAGCAGACCTGCAGGTTGAAACACTTAAGATTTATTTCTCCGGATAAAATAAGAATGAATATATATATATATATATATATATATATATATATATATATATATATATATATATATATATATATATATATATATATATTATATTGTTACGGAACAGCGATAGATAATGTACACTTTAAGTGAGAATACTAAAAAATCACTACTGTCCCGCAAAGTTCAAGGTTCAAAACAAAAGAGTTACGTAAAATTACAAGTTAAAGTTTAATGCTCAAACTAACAACAAAACATTCAGGACTCATAAGGATAATGTAATGGCAAAAAACAGGTTAAATATATGGTTAACTGCAATAGCCTCTATTAACACGAAATTAGCAAGAGTAAATTTATCTAAGTCAGCCCTGATAAAATGAAAATACACTGGGTAATGCTCAGTTAATGCAAGATAAAATATTACAGATACAAAATATTAATAATGACTGACATCCAAACTTTACATTAATCACAAAAACCTCACTAGGCCTACAAATTAACACCTTATGCTATACAGTACAAGAACAAAATGTAATAACACTCATACTCAACTTACACAGCAGTTAGATGGTTGGAATACTCCTGAAGAAGTAGACTCCATCTTGTCAATCTCTGATTTTTATATTTAAACTTACTAAGGAATTTCAGTGGGTTATGATCGGTATAAATGACTACGGGGTCAAAACCAGAACACAAATAAAATGAAAAATGCTGTAAACCCAAAATCAAGGCCAAAAGCTCTTTCTCAATAGTTGAGTAGTTCTTTTGAGGTGGAGTGAACTTCTTACTGTAATAAGATACAGGGTGTTCATTACCCTGATCATCCTCTTGCAGCAAAACAGCCCCAGCTCCTGTATCACTTGCATCAACAGCCATCTTAAAAGGCTTAGCAAAATTTGGAGTAGTGAGCACTGGCTGACTTAATAGGATAGCTTTAAGTTTGTTGAAAGAGGATTCACAGTTATCGATCCAGACAAATTTAACTCCATTTTTCAGTAGGTCTGTAAGTGGTGATACAAGAATTGAAATGTTAAGAACAAATTTCCTGTAATAACCTACCATTCCCAAAAATCTTTGTAGCTCTTTCCTACTTTTAGGTCTGGGAAGATCACTTATAACCTGAACCTTAGCTCCTGGTGGTGCAACATGTCCATCACCAATTACGTACCCAAGGTACTGAACTTTAGCTTGACCAAACTCACACTTTGATAAATTAGCTACAAGATTAGCCTGAACCAAACGCTCAAGAAATTTACTGACATGGCATAGGTGATCTTTCCAGTTGTCACTGAAGATTAATACATCATCAATATAAACAACACACCCTGCCAAACCCTCTGTTACAACATTCATGAGCTTCTGAAATTTGGCTATGCATTCTTCATACCATATGGCATTACAGAACATGCAAAGTCTTTCCTAGTGTTACAAAACATGAGATCTCCCTAGCACGTTCAGTCATAGGTACTTGCCAGTATCCCTTTAACAAATCAAACTTACTTATGTACCTAGCCTTTCCGATCTTGTCTATGCAATCTTCCACGCGAGGGAGAGGGTAAGTGTCTGTTTTGGTTATCTGATTAACACGTCTATAGTCGATGCAAAGCCGCTGTGACCCACCTGGCTTAGGGACTAGAGTGACAGGAGAACTCCACTCGCTCTGACAGGGCTCAATCATCTTGTGGTCCAACAGGTAGCCAAGCTCCTTCTCGATGAGAGGAACTTTCACTGGGTTCACACGGTAAGGAGGCAGTTTAATTGGCTTTGCGTCTCCAACATCAACATCATGCATCAACACAGTAGTTCTTCCTGGAGTGGCACGGAACACTTGCGGGTACTCCTGCAGTAATGCCGAAAACTCTTGCCTTTCCTCGGGAGCTAGATGAAAAAGCTTAGTCTGGAGATCATTCATGATATCAGGATTCTTCCCCAAACTATCACTCAGGCTCATGCTGCATGGGAGAACTTCAATTGCAGACTCGGGTGGAACAGCTACAGTGCAGACTGGGTTATTTTCGTCCCGCCTGTGATATAACTTTAGCATGTTGATGTGACAAAGTTGCTTGTTCTTTCTACGATCTGGTGTGGCGATGACATAGTTGACATCACTGAGTTTCTTCTCCACGAAATAAGGACCACTAAACTTGGCTTGAAGAGGTTGCCCATGAGCCGGTAGCAGAATCAAAACCTGATCTCCTGGCTGAAAGTGGCGTAACCTGGACTTCTTATCATACCAAGTCTTCATCTTCTCCTGAGCAGCTCCTAAATTCTCTCTCGCCAGCTGTAAAGCAGTGGACAGCAGTTCTTTGAACTTCATCACATACTCCAGCAGGTTGACGTCATCTTCCTCCGACAGCCAGCATTCCTTGAGTAGCTTAAGGGGTCCTCTTACTTCATGGCCAAACAGTAGTTCAAAGGGTGAGAAGCCCAGTGATTCATTTGGAGATTCTCTTGTGGCAAATACAACAAATGGAAGACCTTTATCCCAGTCTTTCTGATGTTCCAAACAGTATTTCTTGAGCATCGATTTGAGTGTTTGATGATATCTCTCCAACGCTCCTTGGGTCTGGGGATGGTAAGCTGAAGACGTGATCTGGGTGATGCCCAACTCTTTCAGAGACTGCTTGAAAACGTTTGACATGAAATTACTTCCCCGGTCTGACTGTACCTCCTTGGGCAGACCAAACTTTGTGAAGAACCCTAGCATTTCCTTAACCACGTTCTTTGCTGAGATATTTCTAAGTGGAATGGCTTCAGGATAACGAGTAGCCATATCAATCAGGGTCAACACATTAGAAAATCCTGAAGAAGTCTTAGGAAGAGGGCCCACAATATCCACCAACACACGGGTGAATGGCGCCTCAAAAGGAGGAATGGGAACTAGAGGTGCAACCTTTTCGGTCTGATTACACTTCCCCACAACTTGACAGGTGTGACAAGACTTACAATACCAGGAAACATCCCTGAAGATACCTGGCCAGTAGAAGTGTTTCAAAATGCGTGCCACAGTCTTCCTCACCCCAAGGTGTCCTGCCAAACTGGAATCATGAGCCACTCTAATGATATCCTGCCTACAAACACGAGGGATGACAACTTGATGTACAACCTCCCAGTCACAGTCGGCTGATGCTGTTGGGGGTCTCCACTTCCTCATAAGTACTCCTGACTTTATATAATAAGAAGTAGAAGCACCGGCTGACTCTTCCTCACTACAAGCAGAGTTAGCTAGACCTTTCAACTCAGGGTCAGCAACTGCAACTCAACCAACTCTTGACGAGACAAATTATCAACACTACGGGGTACTGCCTCATCTGGTGAGTGGTCCAAATTAGCAAGAAAAGTGTCATCTAGGATAACATCATCATCATCATTATCCTCTAAGTCACCAGTAATTTTAGACTTAGCCCTAGTGACAGCACATGCAGGGAACACATCAGGGACATCACAATCCTGGGTCGCAGCCACTGGCTCACTAGACAACTGAGGAGCTGGACACACTTGACTTCCACCAATATCATTTCCAAGTAAGAAAGTTACACCTGACATTGGGAGTGTCTCAACCAACCCAACCATAACGGAACCATTAACAAAACCAGACTCTAAATTCACTCTACACAGAGGGACAGAGAAGTAATTATTCCCTACACCTTGTAAGATTACAGTTTCATCAGAGGAATTAACATTAGAGCCTAGAACACTGGTCAGCATAAGGGATTGGCAAGCACCTGTATCACGATATATTTTAACTGATTTCCTGTCATTACTGTCCAGAGGACTGACAAAACCATCAGACAGGAAATTAGCACATGAACTCTTGACAGTGTCACCCACGTTACTGCTCAAAAGAGGAGCTCCATCATGAGAATTTAATTTACCCCTCAAAGCAGGTTCAGTTAACTCAGTTAAGGAATTCTGGGAACTCTCAAGGGTGGACACTAGACCAATTGACTGAATATTTAAAGACTCCTTTTTGTTCACATCACGCTGTCTCCTGAAACATTTCTCCGTAGTATGACCAAGCTTACTACAATAAGTACATTTACCTTTCTGAAATCTAGAGGTGGAGCTGGTATTTACTTCCTGAGAAACATCATATTTATTCTCTTTCCTGTTACCTGTACTCTGAGTAGCGGCAACGTACTTACTCTCAGCTTTCCCTTTTTCTTTAGAATATCTCTTGTGAGTGAGAACATATTCATCAGCTAAAACTGCAGCATCAGACAAATTATCTATTCTTCTCTCATCAAAATATAGGCTTACATCTTTACTAATACACCTTTTGAAATCCTCCAGCAAAATCATCTGCTTAAATTTGTCAAAATCAGAATCCACATTCTTAGAATTTAACCACTGCTCTAACAGATCTTCTTTGATTTTTGCATACTCAACATGGGATTGCTTATCTTGCTTATAAGTTGTCCTAAATTTTACTCTATAAGCTTCAGGAACAAGCTCATAGGCCTTAAGAATCAAGCTCTTAACTACATCATAATTATCAGATTGATCCTGAGGCAAAGATGCATAAGTTACTTGAGCTTTACCGGTGAGAACAGTTTGAAGGAGTACTGGCCAATACTTTTTGGGCCAATTAAAACCTGTAGCTACCCTCTCAAACAACTGAAAATACTTTGTTAAATCAGATTCATTAAAAGGAGGGACAAGTTTAACATTTTTAGCCGCATCAAAATCATCAGAGCTAGATGATCCAGTTTCACATTGTTTCATGCGATACTCATGGTCTGCCTGAATCCTAGCAAGTTCAACATGTGCCTCAGCCTCCTTAGCAAGGGCCTCCTGCAGGGCTAGCTGTAACTTAGCTAATTCAATCTGCGTTTGCTCATTTCGAGGAGTTACATTAAACAAGCTTTTATTAATCATGTCAACAATTTGATCTTTAGAATGATGAGAGCGAACAGCTATTCCCAACTGTTGAGCAACAAGCTTAAGTTCATTCTTTGTTCTGTTTTCTACATCCAACACTGTTTGCACATTTGACAAAAAATCTTTGGCTTCATCAAGCGTAGTAACAGTAGACATCATGAATAAATCAGTCACAAAATATCAAGCAATATCCTTAAGATAATATCCTGAATATCCTGATAAGAGGTCGCCAAATTTATGTTACAGAACAGAGAAGATAATGTACACTTTAAGTGAGAATACTAAAAAATCACTACTGTCCCGCAAAGTTCCAGGTTCATAACAAAAGAGTTAGGTAAAATTACAAGTTAAAGTTTTAATGCTCAAACTAACAACAAAACATTCAGGACTCATAAGGATAATGTAATGGCAAAAAACAGGTTAAATATATGGTTAACTGCAATAGCCTCTATTAACACGAAATTTGCAAGAGTAAATTTATCTAAGTCAGCCCTGATGAAATGAAAATACACTGGGTAATGCTCAGTTAATGCAAGATAAATTATTACTGATACAAAATATTATTAACAATGACTGACATCCAAACTTTACATTAATCACAAAAACCTCACTAGGTCTACAAATTAACACCTTATGCTATACAGTACAAGAACAAAATGTAATAACACTCATACTCAAATTACACAGCAGTTAGATGGTTGGAGACTTCCTGAGCACTCACAATAATAACAACTGTACAGGGGAGGACAGAGATGTGAGCAAAATGATGAGTAGATCTAAGTGGCAATAATGCAGAGACTGAGCTCATTATACAGGGGCCGGAAGAGCTTATTACAACTTGTAAGAAGGACGCGCAAATGAAGCCATGGGGACAAAGAGTTGACAATCCTGCTCTGAACAACAGGAAAACGACTTACTTTACTATAAGGGTAGAAGGGGGGAGTGAGGTAGAACACGCTCGTGATCAAACATGCAGCATACTGTACGTTAGAATTATACAAAGGATGATGAAATCATAGGCTATGTAGCAGTATATATATATATATATATATATATATATATATATATATATATATATATATATATATATATATATATATATATATATATATATATATATATATATATATATATAATAGCAGAGGTACCCGGTGTTGATGGACCAAAAAGGCGAACATTTTAATCCTATTGGTTATAGTTCAGTCTTTCACACAACTCCAGAAAGACCATGTACTATGCATCCCAGGAAAGTTCAACTTTATACACTCGCTCACCACTTCAGAATAGCAAATGTGAGACAAGTGGTAGCGAAGCAGTAGCCAACATTCATCAAATCTGGTAACTGAATGAGAAGAATTGGGATGGAAGAGGCAGCATTAGGAACTATCAGCTCTCCCATCCTTCCTCCTTCCTTAACCTCTACCCTCCCATACAGTGGTACCAGATATCTGAGTGTCTGGCTACTGATTCACTAGTGACTGTCTCACGCATAAAGGTCCGAACTAGCAGGCAGGTGTATAAGGCGGAACTTTCCTCGTGTGTACGTCTTATGCTTTTGAAGAGGGATTATAAGAGGTCCAGGAACTTTGTATTTCATATTTCGCAGACTAACGCATAGTATTTATGCACACTTGTTTAGTATTACCGGTGATTTCAAATGACCTTGGAGGTCAACCTCACATAGCCGTTGTCCGAACTGGGGGTCACGTGAGTCTCCATTCCAAAAATTGGGCTACTGGATCCGGTCGTTCGAGTGTGTATTACCCGTGACCTCAGATGACCTCCAACCAGTGGCCTCGAATGACCTTGGAGGTCAACCTCACATAGCTCGTGTCTGAACTGGAGGTCATGTGAGTCTCCATGCCAAAAATTGGGTTGCAGGAGTACCTGGCGTTGCCCGGGCGAAGCAAGCGAACACTCTACTGATGACCTCAGATAGTACAGATCTGAATTTTGACCCCCCTAAAGCCACCCATGGGTCACCCTGATTAAGAATATATATGGGTCTGGGGGTCTCCGGCCCTTGGTTTGGGCTTGCTTGAAGGATAAACTAACAAACAGACATACAAGCAAACAAACAAAGCGGTTCATTTTATATATATATATATATATATATATATATATATATATATATATATATATATATATATAAATATATATATATATATATATATATATAGTTGATTATATACTCGACGGTTCTTGAAGAAATTCTGTAAACTCCTTCGTCGGTGAAACTTCAGCTTCGTTAGTCCGCCTCTGATTTACTACTCTTGATATTTTTTCGTGTCCCAATTTCGTTTGTTGATAACTAATAGGGGCAAGTAGCGTGCTAATGTGGCTAACTTTATGAGAACTGCCCGTCTACTTCGTTAACTGGCTCTTTTCCAGCCCTCATCTTGACAACTTGATAACTTCATTACTGTAATTAGAAAACTAAAAAGAATCGCTCGAAACAGTAGTAACTTAGTTAAGGGAGTTAAGAACTGTTATTCTTCTTATAATTACATGAAAGAAAGAAATGGAGGATAAGTTGAAGATGCGAATTGCAAACGAATGTTTTATTTAAGATACTTAAGCATTTCTTTTTCTATATTTATTAACCTAGTCTCACAGACTGCATGCGTCATATAACAGGGAGACATGCAAAGCTGGGAAAAAGAACTGGTGGTCGTACGCTCGTAACAATGACCAAGTAGACCCTATCTCAGTAACATCATGCAACACAGCTTAAAAAAAATTGAGTCATCTCTCAATATAAAACCATCCGTAAGACCACAACACCATATTCAACTCACGCATCTCACTCTACTAACACCGTCAAACATTTAAAGCAAACTTAGCGAAAGAGCTCTGGAGGTGTAGGATTGAAACGGGTTGATACTGGCGGTACAAAGCTTTCTGGTACAGTTGATCTAGGGGTCACAACAGCAACAACAGTATCGATCCAGCCATCATTCAATCTTTTTCTGCCCCATCAAGAGGGTACGGGACTGGGCCTAGGCTACTCAGTCACGATATTCAACTTGAGGGTGACCATCCTCCAAAATCCCCCGAGTTGCATTATGTTGGTCATAATACTTATTCAGCCCTTGGGTTAAAGTTTTGTAGGTCTTATCTGTCCAGAACACCTTAGTATTCTAGACAACAAAGGGCCATTTAGTTATATTATTACCATCAAGCGTAGTAAGTGGTTTTCTGATTACAAACAGTAAATCATTTGGTTTGTCACTCTGTAGAATCACATGAAAACTGCTTTATATCAAGTGAGTGGATGTTGGGCTCCCTCAAAATCAACAGCCACAACTAGAGATAATTCACTGATCAAGACATTAGTATGTACCGGGTAAGTACCTTTCATTTAATCCTGAATTAAATTCCAATAATAATTGCTGTTAATCCAGTTTCGTGGAATATTAGTCACAAGTTAATTGTAATAGAACCATAAAAATAGTCCCGATTAATCTGCAGGTCTTTTGGCTTTCCTGCCTCAGCTAAAGTTTATGTGTATAATGAAGATTATATGGTTTCTCGGATCCGCATCTCCCCCTGGGTAAACAAAGGTAAAAAGGTTGAATAAAATTTCAGCGTGAATGAAGAATTGTTAGAAAAGCAATGATGGAGAAATATTTGTTTGTAAAAGGATTAAGTTATATATGTATATATCTATATCTATCTATCTATCTAAATATATATATATATATATATATATATATATATATATATATATATATATATATATATATATATATATATATCTGACAGAGCAGCATTTGTTGTCATTAGACTGTGCAAAAAATATACCCTGAAAATAATACAAGTATATGCACCGACTTCTCAAAGCTTAGATGAAGAAATCGAAACATTTTATGATGACATTTCCCAGATTATGGAAGAAGAAATGACAACATATACTATACTCATGGGAGACTTCAATGCCAAAGTTGGGAAGCCGAAAAATGGAGAAGCATGTATGGGAAAATATGGAGTGGGAGAAAGGAATGAAAGAGGAGAAATGCTCAAAAATTTTGCTGAAATGTTTAACATAAGAATAATGAACACATTCTTCCACAAAAGAACAGGGAGAAAGTTGACCTGGACAAACCCAAATGGAAAAACAAAGAATGAAATCAACTTCATTATAGCAGATAACAATAACACGATCACAAATATCACAGTTATCAACAAAGTAAATATAGGTAATGATCATAGAATGGTGGGATGCACAGCCAGATTCAATTTCAGAAATGAAAGAAAGAAGATGATTAAAGATAAAAAGATATGCCCAATAAAAGTAAACGAAAACAAATCAGCCTTTCAGTTGAAAATAAGGAACAGATTTAAGGCTCTAAGTAATGCTGAATGTGACACTGATGAGCTGAATGACAGACTAACAAAAGTGCTAAGAGAATCAGCAGAGGTAGTAGGAAAACCTAATACAACCAAAGCCATGAAATATTTAGAAAAGACACTCGAGCTTATGAAAAAACGAAAGGAAATGAAAGTAAAAACAAAGGAAGACGAAATAGAACGAGCGGAATTAAATAAGCTTATTAACAAAAGACAAAGAGAAGAAAAAAGAAGGAGAAACATGGATCAGATCAAAGAAACAATTAAAAATGGAAAAAGTCTGAAACAGGTTCGAAGTAAAATGGCACCAGGAAAGCAACAAATGACAGCACTGAAAGAAAAAAACGGTGAAATCATTAAACGCAGAGATAAGATGGTGAAGTGAGTTAAAGAATTTTACAGAGAATTGTATGCATCAAAGACAGTAGTACCAATAGCTAACTTTTCAGTTGACACAAGTGAAATACCTGAGGTAACACCAGACGAAGTAAATATTTCTCGTGAAAATATGAAAAGAGGGAAGGCTCCGGGAGAAGATGGAATAGTAACAGATTTACTGTTGGATGCCAGAGTAGAAGTACAAAATAGGCTTGCTCACTTATTTACCAACTGTATCAAACAGAAGAAAATTCCCAAAACATGGTGTAATGCAATAGTTATTTTACTCTACAAAAATGGTGACTCAAAAGACCATAGTAACTATCGACCCATTAGCTCATTATCAGTCATTTACAAACTCTTCACTAATGTCCTTACGAACAGAATAACAACAATTTTGGAGGAGAACCAACCTCGTGAACAGGCAGGATTACGAAGCGGGTATTCAACCACCGATCATCTACATACAATGAATCAACTAACTGAGAAAACTACAGAATATAATAAACCACTGTGCTTAGGTTTTGTTGATTACGAAGGCTTTTGATTAAGTGGAGCACATAACGATTATAAATTCACTGCGAGAACAAGGAGTGAATGAGAACATTGTAAAACTGCTCGAAAACATATATAAAGAGGGAACCGCTACATTAAAATTATATATGGACTCGCAAAAAATTTAGATTGAGAAGGGCGTGCGTCAGAGAGATACAATTTCACCAAAATTATTTACAGCATGTCTAGAAAGTATTTTCAGAAATCTAGTTTGGGAAAACAATGGAGTGAACATATATGGAGAAAAGCTAAACCATTTAAGATTTGCAGATGACATTGTCCTAATCTCAGAAACAGCGAAGGCATCGCAAGAAATGTTAAATGACCTGAACAGAGAAAGTCTGGAAGTAGGGCTGAAGATGAATCGGAGTAAAACTAATGTTTAATCCACAAACACCAAAGAGCGTCATCAGAATATGCGATGAAATTCCTGAAGAAGTTGAGGAGTACAACTTCTTGGGACAAACTAACAAAAGATCATGATAGCGTAATAAAAAGACGCATTACAATTGGATGGAAAAAGCTTTCGGTGAACATAAAGACATTATGAAAAGTAGCTTGCCAGTTTGTATGAAACGAAAAGTATATAACGAATGTATAATTCCAGTTATGACGTATGGTTGTGAGACCTGGAAACTGACAAAATCTATGGAAAATAAATTAATCCGTTCTCAGAGAGCAATGGAAAGGTCAATGTTGGGAATATCTTTAAGAGAAAGGAAGAGATCAACTTGGGTGAGAGAGCAGACTAAAGACAAAGATATTATAGAAGTTATAAAAGAACAGAAATGGAGGTGGGCAGGCCATATAGCAAGAATAAGGGATAACCGATGGAGCAAGAGGCTGACAAACTAGATATCAAGAGATTGTTAGAGTAGCAGAAAAAGGCCAGACAGGAGATGGAGAGATGAGATAGAGAAATTTGCAGGGAAAACGTGGCAAAGATTGGCTTAGTCAGGGAATTCGTGGGTTGGAGGAGGCCTTTGTTCAGCAGCGGACTAGTTATGGCTGATGATGATTATTATATATATATATATATATATATATATATATAGATAGATAGATAGATAGATAGATAGATAGGCAAACACTAATCCTATTTGTTCTAGCTGTCTTTCTTTCTACTCAAGAAAGACACTGCACCTCTTATACTTTTGAAGTGCAATTATAAGAAGTCCAGGAACTTCCAATTTCACCTTTCGCAGACTAACGTGCAGTATTTGTGAGCTTGTTTACTATTACTGGTGACCTTAAATGACGTCTGACAAGTGACCTCAAATGACCTCGGAGGTCATTCTCACATGGCCTATGTTCGAACTGGAAGTCATGTGAGTCTCCATGCCAAAAATTGGGCTGCAGGGGTACTCAACGTTGCTCGGACCAAAAAGACCTCAAATGACCCAGATCTGGATATTAACCCCCCTAAAACCATGCTTGGGCCACCCTGATTAACAATATGTTTTGGTCTGGGGGTCACTGGCCCTTGGTTTGGGCGTGAATGAAAGACACACAAACAATGCGGCTCTTTTATATATATATATATATATATATATATATATATATATATATATATATATATATATATATATATACCTAGGCTGCTTCCCCCAAGGAGAGGGAGGTAGCCGAGACAGGACGACACACTCCCCATTTACTCATCCATTCAAACACATTCATTCGCATCTTAGCCCCAAAGGGGAGAACGGACAGATCCTCACCGCACCACACTGCACAAGGGTCAACTGCGCAATGCAATCAGTGACATCCGCAGCAGGGCCCGACAGCAGAGCTGGTTTACCCCTGCCACATCATAACAGACTCATCCCCTTACCCGCATGTGACCTGAAATAGCTGATCAGACCAAATGCGGGCGAATATCCCCTCAGGGCTGCGTCATCACTTATTCATTCACAATTTCTCTCCACCCATTTCTGTCATGCACAGCCACTCTTCCTTGCTCAACAGACATCCCTCTCGCATCCAGCGTTCTCTTCACACTGTCCATCCATCCTATTCATGGTCTTCCTCTCAGCCTTTACACCTCTCACATCAGATCTAGTTATCTTTTTCACCAATCGCTCATTATCCATTCTCTCCATACGCCCAAACCATCGCAACACCCTCTGCTCAACTCTACCAGCCATCTCCCGAACAACTCCAGTTCTCCTTCGCACTTCATCATTTCGCACTCGATCCATATGCGTCACTCCACACATACTCCTCAGACACCTCATCTCCATTACATTCAAACTTTTCCTCTCTGCTACACCCATATTCCATGTTTCAGCCCCATACAATGCAGTCGGTACCACAACACCCTCATAAAGCCTTCTCTTTACATCCATTCTAAGCGAACGACATCTAAACACTTTTTTCATTCCTCCCAGCACCTTTCCCACTTCATTTATTCTAAACTTCACTTCTGCATCTATTCTTCCATCCACAGCAACATGTGACCCTAGATATTTAAAACAATCTACCTCCTCAAGCAACTCGCCATTCAAAACTATATTCATCCCCCTACCATCTACCAACCTCGTACACTTCATCACTTTACTCTTATTTTCATTTACTTTCATTATCCTCCTTTCACACACCCTTCCAAACTCCTCTACCAACTGTCTCAATCTCTCCTCTGAATCAGCCACCAGTGCAGTATCATCTGCAAACAGCAGCTGCTTCAGATTCCACTCTCCACCATCAACATTCACCAGACTCAGACCTCCACCTAAAACTCTTGCATTCACCTCCCTTACAACACCATCCATGTAAATATTAAACAACCAAGGCGACATCACACATCCATGTCACAGCCCCACTCTCACAGGAAACCAATCACTCACAGCATTTCCCACTCTTACACATGCTCTACTATTTACATAAAAACTTTTCACCCCTTTTAATAACCTACCATCAAGTCCATACAATCTTAAAACAGTCCACAAAGCCTCCCTATCAATTCTATTATATGCTTTCTCTAAATCCATAAATGCCCAAACACATCCTTTCCTTTCGCTAAATACTTTTCACACACTTGTCTCACCGCAAACACCTGATCCACGCATCCCCTCCCTCTCTTAAAGCCACACTGCTCATCACCAATCACTCCCTCTGTACCCTCTCTAACTCTCATAATTAACACTCTATCATACACCTTACCTACAACACTCAACAGACTTATACCCCTAAAGCTAGTACATTCATACTTATCATCCTTGCCTTTATACAACGGGACCACACAAGCACTTGCACAGTCAACTGGCACCATACCTTTCACAAAGCACATATTCAACAATCTTACTAACCAGTCAACAATAGTCACTCCACCCTCCAGGCATTCCACAGCACACCCATCCATACCTGCAGCTTTCCCTGTTTTCATCTCCTTTACTGCCATATATCTATATATATGTGGATAAATAAATATATATATATATATATATATATATATATATATATATATATATATATATATATATATATATATATATATATATATATATATATATATATATATATATATATATATATATATATATATATATATATATATATATATATATATATATATATATATATATATCCGGTAGGTTCACACAGTGTGCATCATCACAGTGCGCGATTCGCATTGTGGCGAGTGACCAAAAATCATAACCAAAAACCCTTGAATGCGCAAGTTTACCGCACAGAACGCGAGGCAGAGGGAAGGAATGGCTAAAAAATGCCATTTTCTATTAGTGCGCGACCACCCCTCACACAGCTCTTCACGTGTCGTCATGTTGATGTGTCATGTTGATGCCAGAAATTCCCGGGCATTCTACCGTTGAGGTTGAAGAGGATGGAATGTCAGAACTGTCAGCATTGGATTTTGAAGGGTTTATGGCCGAAGTGAGTGACTTTGATGCTCCTGGGGAAGGTGCTCAAGAGGAGTCTGTGGAGGGAAGTGTTGGTATGGTGGGAGGTGCGGTGGGGAGTGCGGCGCTTTAAGTGTTGCCACGCCTAGGAACCCCTGTTATTTAAGGTCATCAGGCCTGTTGTCTACTGTTGTTAAGGTGACTACCCATATTTTTGTTATTGTAGCTATAGCTTTAGTACAATGTCTGAAAAATATGACCTTTATTATGTCTCTAAGGACCAAAAAATGTCCAGGTATGAGGGGGTACCACCCATATATAATTATTCCCATAAGATTATGTATTCCCAGTACGCTAATTCCCAGTGCGCGAGGTCGTGGAAAGCCCAATCTCTCACGCACTATGCGAGCCTACTGTATATATATATATATATATATATATATATATATATATAGTGTGTGAGTGTAAGTGGCTGGGGAATGGCTGGGAGAGGGAGGGATGTGAGAAGAGAGGACGAAATCAGTAGGACGGAAGTTGTGGAAGCAATGAAGAAAGTCAAAATGGGGAAAGCCTCAGGAACTGATAGAGTGTGTGGTGAAATGCTAAAGCATGTGGGAGAGGTAGTAGAATGGATGTGGAAGATGTGCAGATTCGCCTGGGAGGAAGGTAGAGTCCTGGAGGATTGGAAGTCAGGTATAATTATTCCCTTGTACAAAGGAAAAGCCAAAAAAGAGTGTTGTAATCATAGAGGCGTTTGTCCTCTTAGTGTAACAGGAAAAGTATATGGCAGGATACTTATTGACAAAGTTATGGAAACAACAGAGGAATTAGTTGGAGAAGAACAGGGAGGTTTTTAGGTAGGGAAGAGGTTGTGTAAATCAGATATTCATATTTAGATCTTTAGTGGAAAAGTTTCTAGAGATGGGAAAGAAGTTGTATGCGGCCTTCATGGATTTGGAGACAGCATATGACAGGCTGGATAGACAAGGATTGTGGATAATATTAAGAATACATGGAATAGATGGGAAGTTGTTGAATGCCGTGAAGAGTATGTATCAGGGTGCAAGGGCTGCAGAGCGTGGGGTTAGTGAACTGAGTTATTTATTTATTTATTTTTTTTTGAAGGTTGGATTGAAAAAGGGGTGTGTCATGTCCCCATGGTTGTTCAATTAGTATATGGATGGGGTTATAAAGGAGATACAAGGTAGGGCAGTGGATGTTGGAGCTGCCCTAATGAGAGAGGGCAGTGTTTGGAACCTCACTGTATTGTTGTTTGGAGATGATACTGTGTTCTTAAGTGAAGACAAAGGGGAGCTGCAAGGCTTGGTGAATGAGTTTGGGAGAGTGTATAAGAAACGGAATCTAAAGGTGAATGTGGGGAAGAGTAAAGTTATGGTCTTCGAGAGAAGTGAAATCAGTGAATGTGCAAAGTTGCTGGTTCCTTGAAAGCAATGATAAGAACCAGGGAAGTGAGCATGGAAGTGAAAAACTTACTATATGACAGTATTGTGGTACCAGTCTAACGTATGAAAGTGAAGATTGGACCATGTTGGAGGGACAGAAGTCGGGAGTCAGAGCTGTGGAAATGAGTTATTTGAGAGGAGCATGTGCAGTCACATATAGAAACAGACTGACAAATGAGGAAGTGAAGGAGCATTGTTGTGTGGATGTGGGTGTCATAGGAAGTGTTAGGAGAAACACACTGAAGTGCTTTGGCCATGTGCAGAGGATGGAGAGTGACAGACTGACGAGGAGAGAGTATGTGAGTGAGGTGGAGGGGGGGAGGGTGAGAGGGAGGCCAAAGATGAAATGAAGGGATGGAATGGAAAGGTATATGAGAGAAGAGTGTGTGAGTTGGGAGCAGGGCAGTGAAATGGCGGGGGACAGGGCGACTGGATGGGATTTACGATTTGTGGCCATCCTTTACAGGATTATGGCGTCTGGCAATATACTGTATATATATATATATATATATATATATATATATATGTGTGTGTGTGTGTGTGTGTGTGTGTGTGTGTGTGTGTGTGTGTGTGTGTGTGTGTGTACAGTAAATCCTCGCTTTCGCGGCTTGGATGTTCCGCCAAAACCTCACGAACCGTGAAACGTCGAATTGTGAAGTTAAGAATCAATCGACAAAATAGAGGAGTATTCCAGTGGGACATGTACTGTACATTACCTACCCTATCAGAAAGTACTATAACATCAAACAGGCCCCACCCAAAATCAAATGAAGAGTGTTTGCTACTGCTAAAACAGCATAACACAATAAACATGTGTCTGAGGACATTAAAACTTTTATAAAGAGCTGCAACACCAAAAATCCTTACCAAAAATAAAGTGAAGACTGGCTTGAGTGGCAAGTGAAGGTGTGTTGAGAGTGGGTAGGGTAGTTCCCTATGTCACTAACCAAGGAAAAACTGCCACTTTTCACCAGATTATTTAATTTGCGATATCAGAGTAGGTCAACTAAACCCCGGTCATTTTATGTGCCCTATTTGTCACTAAAAGGAAGGGAGAAATTATAACAACATTATTTTGCTCACTGCTACAAGGAAGAGAGGCTGTAATATAGTCAAACAGAATCAAAAATTGGTGGGCTGATTCTACCATCCCTGTATTGGGACGGTTATTATTCTTTCCTTCCTTAAATATCGATAAGCTTTATTTTACATCCATTTCACGTATTTGTCTATCAAAACAAAAATAAATAGTGTTACGAGAAACATGTAATGATTCTTCGTTAAGAAAAAGTAGCACGACACGGCTGATGATCGTACGTTACGAACACAAACAATAACAAACTCACGTGTGTCTACTACCCAGCTGTACCTGCTGTGTATTCATGACACGGCTGAAGATCGTACATTACGATCATAAACAATAACAAACTCACGTGTGTCTACTGCCCTGCTGGACCTGCTGTATAAAGATCATGGAAAACTGTTGCATAGGAAAATGGACAGTGCCTAGACTGAGCATCGGTACGCATCATTTGCTGAGTGTCGGCTGCCGGCTGGGAGCATCGAATTATGGGGAAATTCGCGAATTGTGAGACAACTCGGAAACTTTTTTCTTGCGCGAAAAATGAGGCGTCGAAGTAAAATACGTCCAAATACGAGGACTTACTATATATCTATCTATCTATATCTATATATATATATATATATCTCTATATATATATATATATATATATATATATATATATATATCATCATCATCAGCCATTGTAAGTCCGCTGCGGAACAAAGGCCTCCCCCAACCTTCTGTACGAATTCCTTGCCTGAGCCAGTTTATACCCCGTTTTACCTGCAAACTTCACTGCCTCATCTCTCCACCTCCTGTCTGGCCTTTTTCTGCTGTGTTTAGAGCCTCTTGGAGTCCACTCAATCAGCCTCTTGCTCCATCAGTTATCCCACTTTCTTGCTACATGACCTGCCCACCTCCACATCTGTTCTTTTATAACTTCTATACTGTCTTTGACTCTTGTCTGCTCTCTCACCCAGATTGATCCTTTCCTGTCTCTTCTAGAAATTCCAAACACTGACCTATCGATTGCTCTTTTGAGTAAAGATTAGTTGATTTTCCATCAGCTTTGTCGGTTTCTCGAAGCTTAGTCGTAGGTAATTGTATGGAGATAGGGAAGTCGAGTGTAGATCGTCAAAGCACTGTCAGAATAAAGTAGTGAAACATAGTATGACTCGAACTTGTTGCTGCTTATTAAATGGTGGGTCGTCGGCTAGAGTGATTAGGTATCTCTCTCTCTCTCTCTCTCTCTCTCTCTCTCTCTCTCTCTCTCTCTCTCTCTCTCTCTCTCTCTCACCTTCCCCCTTTGTGTATCAGCGAGGTGAGTTAGTGCACTCTTGGGTTACGGAGTTCATTGTACATTTATATAGAACTGATTTACAGCATAACGTAGCGTGACGGCAAAGCCTCCTAGCTTACCCTCGTGTTATCGGACCTTCTCTCCAACCCCCTCTGATCTGAAGAGAATCTCTCTGACATAATATACAGCTTGGAGAGGATGTGTGATTGTGATGTATGTGTCTGGCAGATTTCCATTCACCTGGACCGACCGACTGGAGCTGGTTACCCCACGTGTTTGAATACGTCATGAAATTCTTGGTTGTCTGGACTACAAAGAGATTGTTTGAGATACATCATATTTTAAGCATTCTTGATGGTCTGGGACAACAAGATTGTGGATATACAGTATGTGGACTGACATTCCTAGTGAGAAGCTGTGTATGTCTCCTGCAGACACTACATCCTGTCCATTGTGTTATGAGGTATATCATCATCATCATCATCAGTGGTTTGAGTATCCACTGCAGGACCGGCCTATCCCGACCGAAGTCGGGACGATACAGCCACTGTATCTCTACGAAGTGGCTTGGGCTGTCTGGTATAGATTGTATGTAGGGTGAGAAGTGCTTGTAAGTGTAATTGTAGTGTTGGAGTGGCATTGGATGTGTGTGTAATCTGTGAACCAAGTGTAATCGGCCCGCGCAAGCCGACTGGGTGCAAACATACTTTACAGTAAGCGACACTGGTTCAACCACAGCACCCCTTCTGTCCGCCAATGCAGTACGTGGCCGGGTGAACACTCCCAAAGTTTATTACCCTGGCGGGGCACGAACTCTGGCCCACCCATGTATGAAATGCACACTCTACCACTGTACCACAGAGGCTCCATGAGGTATATGGTCAGACTCAAATATGAAGTCCGTTTGGGTGGGGCCCGCGTGAGGATTTCCCTCTCTACAGCTCTGCCAAACCTCCTCTCTCTCTCTCTCTCTCTCTCTCTCTCTCTCTCTCTCAGTTGATTGAGAAAGTTTTTATATATTTATAAGTTGTGTTTTCTTCTATATTGTTTTGACCGTTTTTCCACACCACCACTGAGGTAAAAAGTCTTGGCGCGTTTTTTTTTTTTTTTATAGAGGTTTCCCCAGTAGGCGTAAGTCCTCTCTCTGATCTTTCTTCTAAAAAATACTTGTTCACAATGTAAATAAGTTCTTTCTCCCGACTGTGGAGCACACAAGAGCGAGTCGGAGTAGCTGCCATCGTGGGTGGGGATCAGGGAGGAAGTGACCGGTCACCTGTAGTCTGAGGTGGGTGTCCTTGACCTCTGGCAACGTCGGAAAGCGACGTTGTCACGTGGTGTGGAATTTATACAAATCATTGCTATTATCCTAAAAAGCGACACATTCATAGCACTATATAGCCTTATTTAATATATTTAATAAGTACAGAATATTTAATATACAATTTCAAATAGTAAATAGCTGACATATGACAGAGAAAGAGATAGGTACTGGGGTTGATGCGACAGCGTTGTAGAGAGGGAAATCCCCTCTCGGGCCCCACCCAAATGGACTTCATATTTGAGTCTGACCATAGTGCCTATATAATGCCTACTCATCGCTCGGTCACGCAAAGCTATCGTACCAACGACAGTAAATATTGTTGTAATATATTAATGCATACTATATACACATTACACCTGCTTGAAAGATAATTAAGTGAAATTCATAGTATCGTAAAAGTGACATAATTGTGATAACATAGTGATTATAATTGTAGTCCTTGTTGTAATATAATTGCAACATAATAAAACTGTACATGTATAACTGATATATCAATATAATAGCAATATTAAAGTAATACAGTGACATTTCTACTGTAGTCAATTATGCAATATATATGAGAACTTGCTGTATATATTCATATACAATGATATACAAATGAGACATTATAGTATAATTAAAGTCAGACTACATTATGTGTAACCCATATTTTGTTATTTTGTATGATACATATATATATATATATATATATATATATATATATATATATATATATATATATATATAATATTTACTATATTTACTCAGTTTGTCTACTTGTACGGAACAGTTCTTAAACACTGATTCTAGATAAGCAATCAATGCTTGCATTTTGTGGATAGCCAAAAGTAATATAGCAAATATGATGGAGAAAATTACAAAGATGACTGGAGCAGGGCTGTATACATAATATGGGCTGAACATAATCCTACAGTATTCTTCCGAAGGTTGTACTGTTTGATTTATTAGTTGCATGGTGTCATACTTGGGTGAAATCACCTTAATGTGTGCTCTTATACTTAAGTTCATCCTAGGTAATGGCTGGAAGTACTTGTGTGTGTGGTTGAGAATAGCATAATTGGATATTGTAGGTGTCAAGACCGCACAGTAGTCTGGTGAGATGTGTGAGCCAGATGCTGATGTATGGGCTGGAGATGTGTCTGGGCAAGTCAAAAAAACTGATGTATTTTGAGTGAAGTAGAAGAACTGTGACTGTCCTATGTGCTAATGATGGATGAGTTTATCTGGAGCAAATGTGGAGTTGCAATGATGAGGGATGTCGTGATCTTTTATGATATCCATTTCACGAGAGACTGTCTCAGCTGGCTGAAACGTGAAGACGTGCGCAGGACAAAGGTGAAATACATGTAATGATGTGTGACATGTGTGTTCAATTATTGTTTCCCTGGTGACTAGTGGAAGTGACAGCATCCTGTTTCTTGGAGAACATGATGATCTCTGTTTTTATGTTGATGGTGATTAATTAGTCATCTTTCTTAGAAGAAAAAGGGTATATTTCATAGATTGTGAGAAAATCATCTGTTACGAACGTTACATGAACTACTAATGATGTTGTTGTGAGTGTTGCTTCCAAATGTGGATAATATAACATCAGATTTCTTTTCCTCAAACAAAGGTTTCAAACCATGCTTATGTATGCCTTGACTAATTGTTTGACGAAGATTGCGAATGGGTAGTCAACTAATGGTGATCCTTCCGTTACCAGCATCAGCAATTATTCCTTTCATGAAAGACTGATAATACGCTCAAGTATTGTCTAACTGTAGTATTATTACGTCAATATGTTCCATGATCACTGAGAGGTGCTGGAATAGTCTATTGTTTCCTTCTAGTGCATTTACTTTCTCCACAGTTCCTTGAGTTGGTGCTTCTGCCTTCCTTAGGTTCTTTACAATCGTCAGCATTAAAGTATTCTGGGTATCAGCCAACTTGTGTTGATATGGAAGAATTTGTGCAGTTTCGTTAAATTTGTTATTTATATCCTCCAGATCATTTTCCGTAGCCAGTCCATAAATGTTGCCTATAACTGCTCCACCTAGGTCGACCAAACCACGTCTGTTACGTGTATTTGTGATGTCGTTTCCTGTCCTAAGTGTGTTACTCCCACTTGATGGGATGTCCTGGATCATGGTGATCATTATGTGCTTAGCCTGTTCTAGTTTCCGGTCAGTCAATTAATTCAGCTACTTGCTGTGTGGGGTGATAATGTGAGGAAGGGTGTGTTAAAACCGCCTCCAGAGTTGTTAGTGGTCCTGATATTTTCTGTAACATTAGTGGTAGGTCATGCAGAACGTCCAAGCTAATTTCCGTACTTAGTATGTCCTGTACAATTGCCGTTGAGGCCGTTGGGGCGATCAGGTACCCTTGTCTGATTACTCGTACATGTTGAGGGAATAAGTGAGGTGATCCTCTTGATATCAACAGGAACATGATCCATGGGATAGCTCGCCTCATCTTTAACTACCGAAAGAACAACTGTATAAGATACAAATAGCTAATCCACTGTTGTTAGCAAGTTGTGCCAAGGGATATGATAGTGATGAAGAATACTACAGTTATCTTGACCTGTTTAATCTTATTACCTATTAAAGGAGTCTAAATCGATTCCTAAGTCATGTAAATGCCTTGTTATGGTGATAGCTGTATTGGTTGTACCTATGTTTGTCTGTTTGGTATGCGACCACAATTTATACCGGCGTTTTTTCACCGTGTGCACTAGGCTTTTCGGTTGTGTCCGGTGTTTTATAATTGCAAGCTAAATTTCTTGAGACCTTTTTTAAGTGGTCAATATGACTTTGGTTTCCTTCGTCAGTCGATAGTGACTTAATCTCTACCTTATTGGCTTTTCTCTTAATTACTCTGTATGGGCCTTCAAATTTCGGTGACAGTTAATCGTCTTTAGTGTGAATGAGGCCATAGACAATATCACCTATGCTGATGTTTAATTCTTTTCCCTTCTTATTAAATTATTCTGCCATTTCTTCCTTGGACATCGTTAACTGTTTCTTTACCTTTGTGTGTATTTCTTGAAATTCACGTAAGCGAAGTTTAGGATAATCATCATAATTATATACGAGAATTTGTTCGCCTTCTAACGTCTCGTAAGAGAGACGTTTGTCTAACCCGTAAATGTTGAAGTGAGGTGTATCTCCTATTGATTTGTTAATTGCACAATTAATTGGTGTTTCAACTCCGGGGATCCAGTCATCCCAGTTTGCATAATTTTCATTGAGAATGTGCCGTAGTACATCTAATATATTTTTATTCTGTCTTTCCATCAATCCATTGGAAGCTAGACGGTAGGCCAAGACATTAATCTTCTTTATATTGTATAGTTTACATATTTCTTGCAAAACTTCAGAGTTAACTTCACCACCATTGTCACTTTAGCACCACAGGTGTGGTGAACCTGCAAATAACACTATCAATGATTACGCACACGACTGTTTCAACTATATGATCCTTAATTGGAACCAAGATCGCATATCGTGAGAAATGATCAGTAGCAACAAAAAGATATTGATTGTGACTGATAGTTATGGGTAATTTAAATAAATCAACCGCGGTAATATCCCATCGTTGGTTGACTAGATTTCAAAGTGTACGCATAGTTCTTTCCACATACTCTGCTTGGCAAATGGAGCAAGTACAACCATAAACGACCGACGAACGAGTCATCTGGTACATGGTCCTTGAATTGAAAGAAACTGCTAATTTTGGAGGGGTTCATGGACAGGAAACAATAATTTTAATCAGGGTAAAGTTATTATTAGCAGTATGCTGTTATCAAATTTTAGATCACTGAAGATGACATAAGAAGATTTCGAAACGTTTGACAAAAAAAGGTGCTTTTTATTTTGGCCGTCGTCATTTTGTCCCTAATGAAAGTCCTCAAGAATGCATGCATTTCTAAAGGTCTCGCTGTTTTAACGTCCCTAACTTTTCATTAACACATTTCCTTGCCATGGCAGTGTTTCACCGCAAACACTTTCCTCCGTTTGATTATTTCATACATCCTGCTCGTTCACTCAGTGTCTATGTCCTCTAAGCTCCATTGGCCAGCACTTGTCAGCTACATAATATCTGTGCAGCGTTTCTTTCTCGTGGTAGGTGGAGCCCACACACACACACACACACACACACACACACACACACACACACACACACACACACACACACACACACACACAAACTGCAACAACAAAAACTCACATCAGTGTTATAATCGCCGATACATTATGAACCACGTGACACCCGGGAAGTCTGAAAACACACGGCTCGGTGTGTGTGTGTGTGTGTGTGTGTGTGTGTGTGTGTGTGTGTGTGTGTGTGTGTGTGTGTGTGTGTGTGTGGAATGTCAGGGTCACTGGACAAAGTTCAATACTAAGTATGAACAGATATGTTGTGTGTATGTATGTATGTATGTATATATTTGTGTATGATTCCCAGTGAATTGTTTTTTTTCTCCAAGTAAATAAGATGTTGATACTAAAGCTTTTTCAGGTAGCCAGTCTTGTACGATCTGGAAAGTATAATATGCTGTAGAATGTGTGTTACTTCGTATATGTATTTTGATGGTAGAGTGATTAAAGTATGCCCTTGCTTTCGAAGCATCGTTCTTCCTGTAAACAACTTTAGATGATTCGGTGCCTAAAATAGGGGAATTCTACTGAGGAAATCGTTAATGGAAGACAAAAGTATTACACAAAACGGGGAGCTTGTACTGTCTCTGCATGACTGGTCACTCACCGTTTTCAAGTCTACCACTATGTATAGCTGACCGAAAATAGAGGGTGAATTGCATCGGTCATCATGTACTGTGTTGAAAAAAATGGTAATGATTATCATTTTGTATATCTCCCACAGAAATATAGCTGTCTCGCTTTCGTATCTTCGTTCAGTAACAGACAAAACATTTCTGATCATTTGTATCCCACCCTTTTGACGACATACCTAAACAGAAGTAAAGCAGGTTGTAAAAACCTTTACGTTGCAATATTCTTAAAAAGTTGACTATCATTATACACTGAGTGACGTTACATCTTCATTGCATGAGGGTTATTAAAGTGTTGGAAAACCTAGTCATCCCCTGGAACATGACCCGTAACAACCGACGTTACATCCAGTTCTCCATCTGTACTTCTGGGTAAACAGGGACAAGAGAGGAAAGAACTGCCTAACAGTGTGATAGGCTGAGAATGAAAAAAAAAAAAAAAAAAAAAACTGGTCCCCTAGAGGCAGACATGTTGAGGCCCTCTCACGAGCACCCAACCAGACAACGCTATATTGTCAGGTCTCCATATTATAATTACAAATCATAATAAATAAATAGATAAATAGACTGATAGAGAGACAGATAGAAGCAGGAAGTCAGATGATGAGAAGGTATTGTGTCTGCGAGAATCGAGCAATGCTAAACATGCTTACACACTCTTAACTCAAGGAATGCTTTATAGGCACACGACAGTGCCTCGTGACCATACACACACATGCACACATACTCACACACAGGTTTCTGGAACTTTCCAACCAC
The DNA here is from genome assembly GCF_032717465.1 of Coenobita brevimanus. Lineage (NCBI taxonomy): Eukaryota > Metazoa > Arthropoda > Malacostraca > Decapoda > Coenobitidae > Coenobita > Coenobita brevimanus. Next base: position 50,999,670 of record NC_137053.1, on the reverse strand, counting down.
AGTGTAACACACGTGACACGACCCCTGCTACACCAGAATTTAGAAGTCAAGAGGTCAGAAGGAGACAGGCCATAGAATCGACAGGTAGTAGGGAGAACGAGCTTAGCAACATGGAAGAGAGAGAGAGAGAGAGAGAGAGAGAGAGAGAGAGAGAGAGAGAAAGCGAGACTGGGAGGTAGCTCGCGGGACTCTACTTAACTTCACTCGTGTGTGAGAGACTTTGTTAATATTTCCAAGACTAATAAAAATAGTCCCATACTATTCTTTACCTCTCCTGTCATTGCGTGACAAAAGGGAACCAAGATTATCTACTTACAAAGCTACTCACGTATAACAACCGCTCGTCCACAACTTTAATATATATAACTAATCTACAAAACATCACTACACGAAGCTACAAAGGCTTTTGTGACATTTGGTAGCAGCAAACGTATACGAACCTCGTCTACGAATCTACAGTGAATTCCTACAAAATATCAAGATTGAAAACAAAAAAATACCTCTCACAACCAACAACTCACAACCAGCTCCTGACAATTCTCTCCAACCCCTCCTCCGTCTCCCCGATCACCACGCTGATGTAGAGGTGAAGAGGTCACAGGACGACTTGCAAGTAGTTTAACAATATATTGATACAAACAATCTTGCAACTTCTATGACGAACCAACGAACTACAACAATCTACGATCAACTACAAGTAACAACTCTACGAGTCATCTGTATAATCTACACGCACCTACAAGTAGCGACAGTCTTCATCCCACTCCGAGTAAATCACAAGAGAAAAGGACCGAGAATACATCAAGAAAGAAAAAACAAAACAAACAAACGAAGAGTGAGATACGACTCACAACTCACAACCACCAGACCTCACCCTCCTCTCTCTGCTACATCCACCCAACCTCAACCGCTGACGCAGGAGTGGAGAGGTCAAGACGACGAAGCAAATACCAAGTCCATAGTCACAACTCATCTTACTCACTCATCTTCACTCAAGTTACTCATCGCTACTCGTTTACTCACCACAGCTACCAGTGTGGGAAGTCGACGTTACCTTACGTGTTTGCTGACAGGACGACAAGCCGTGTGTCTGACACCGCACAACACGCCAATCAACCCGTGAAGAACAACGCTATCACCACGTGCAACACCGCTCACACCATTTCCACCACGGTAAAAATTAGTGAGTTACATAGTTACTTCATCTATACGATACACAGTGATAGACAACACATTTTGCACAAACATATAAAACGTGCTGTATAATTACAACTTAAATACATATACCTACTTCAATTATCTTCATAATTCAGTCATTAAATACTTGCACCAACAATAAATATTCTACACTGTATATATTCATTCATTTATTATAGCATTTATTTACTACCAACGAGTGTTACCATTTATACCTACATAAAATAGGTGTTTCATACATACAGCTATACATTATTACATCTACAAAGTGATAAAGAAAATGTACAGTCACAGTTACTCAGTGAGCTATCGAAAGAACTATATTAATCATTTATTAATTAAAGCTACCTAGTGGAAACATAAATTAAGTTACAAGGAAAACTAGAAAAAAAAATGGCCAACACAAATGACGTTAGCAAGAATGAACATCTTCAACACAATCGTGAAGACAATGATTTCCACACAGTGCTGACACATATATTGCCCACGATAGGTACAAGTGAACAACAAGTCAGTGTATATAGTTAATACTGTATATAGTGTATATATATATTTTTTTTATATAAAATAAATATTGGAGCTATATATTATCATTTTCAGTAATATATGTGCAATATAAACTAAACCTTAAAAAAGGGTCCCAAGGAAATTAGCCAGCAATTATGCAACCATGAACAATACAGAAAAAGCGTAGACAAACGAAGAAAAACAAACTATAGAAAATTAATACATACCCCCCCCAAAAAAAAAGAACGAAAGAAAAAGTAATAGAGTAAGATCACATAACAAACAAATAAAAATAAGTGTAAGTGTTACTACAAATGCCAAAATACCACATAAACTCCTTCTACAAGTGAAACAAAAAACAAATTGTTGTCTCCACAAGCAAGTGGCATGGCACATCATCACATAAACTCCTTCTATAAGTGAAATAAAAAGCAAATTGTTGTCTCCACCAGCTAGTGGCATGGCACATCATATCATCGACCGCAGCATGACCGGATTCAATGTCAGGACTGCAATTATTACAATTATGTAACGATATGTAACAATTATGTAACGACAAACGATTGCATTAGGTTACACTTGCTACAATTATGTAACTACAAACAATAAGTAACAATTATGTAACAGTTGCATTAACAAGATGTAACTTTCATGTAACTTTAACTACAATTATGTAACTACAAACAATATGTAACAATTATGTAACAGTTGCATTAACAAGATGTAACTTTCATGTAACTTTAACTACAATTATGTAACTACAAACAATATGTAACAATTATGTAACAGTTGCATTAACAAGATGTAACTTTTATGTAACTTTAACTACAATTATGTAACTACAAACAATATGTAACAATTATGTAACAGTTGCATTAACAAGATGTAACTTTTATGTAACTTTAACTACAATTATGTAACTACAAACAATATGTAACAATTATGTAACAGTTGCATTAACAAGATGTAACTTTTATGTAACCTTAACTACAATTCTAAGGCCAACACAATTATGTAACAGTTGCATTAACAAAATGTAACTACAATTATAAGGCCAACACAATTATGCATTACCACAATATTATGTAACAATTCATAAAATGTTACAATTATGTATTACTACAATGTAACAATTACAATACAATTATGTAACAATTACAATACAGTTATGTAACAATTCACAATGTTACAATTATGTATTACCACAATTATGTATTACTAGAATCATCTTACAAGTTAGGTGAAATATTAGACATTACTAAAGGGATAACTCAATATGTAATGTATAACCTAGCAGTATTACCATTGCACAATTATATGCTTATGTCTGTTATACATACACATCTTACAAAATGTCATACAACAACCATTGCATTTATTCAAATATGTATACATCTTGCTTAAAATGTAATATTACTGGATCATTGCAATTTACTATGAATATTATATGTATACAATATTATAATCAATATTATGTACTAATAGATTAGCATATGTCAATGATAATTGCTGTCGGAGGACCTTCAGCGGCGCGGCCAAGCAATGTCAGGTCTCCATATTATAATTACAAATCATAATAAATAAATAGATAAATAGATTGATAGAGAGACAGATAGAAGCAGGAAGTCAGACGATGAGAAGGTATTGTGTCTGCGAGAATCGAGCAATGCTAAACATGATTACACTTTTAACTCAAGGAATGCTTTATAGGCACACGACAGCACCTCGTGACCATACACACACATGCACACATACTCACACACAGGTTTCTGGAACTTTCCAACCACAGTGTAACACACGTGACACGACCCCTGCTACACCAGAATTTAGGAGTCAAGAGGTCAGAAGGAGACAGGCCATAGAATCGACAGGTAGTAGGAAGAACGAGCTTAGCAACATGGGAAGAGAGAGAGAGAGAGAGAGAGAGAGAGAGAGAGAAAGAAAGCGAGACAGGGAGGTAGCTCGCGGACTCTACTGAACTTCACTCGTGTGTGAAAGACTTTGTTAATATTTCCAAGACTAATAAAAATAGTCCTACTATTCTTTACCTCTCCTGTCATTGCATGACAAAAGGGAACCAAGATTATCTACTTACAAAGCTACTCACGTATAACAACCGCTCGTCCACAAGTCTAATATATATATAACTTCTTTACAAGTTTATACAAAGTCCTTTATGATAATATTAGGTACCACGATCTTTAGAAGAGACTGTGTGAATTGGTTACCGGTCGTTTGTCGTTATCAGAACCTGATGAGCAAGAGCAAAAGCTGACCAATGGCAGCAGCTACACTAATTCTAAGGCTGTATGAAATGAAACTGTAAGATGAAACTAGAAACATGCTGATGTATCAAACAGTATAGGAATGTTCAGTAAACTCCTATTTCTGTATTCCTAACTGCCATTACTGGCGCAACATTTTACCATATTTAATATCCCTCCCACCCCCACCCCATCTCCTTCCCTCCGTCCACCGGTGGAGCAGGCCTGCAATATGGCTCACTGGCCACATATTGCCTAATTACCTGTACATAAAATTTGCTGTTGGAAATTGTCGATGAGACAGTTTAATTGCTCTATTAATTGGCCAGGGTTAAGCAAACTGAGCCAGAGGGTCATGACATGGCTCCACACGGTGGTACTGCACCAGCGGGCTGACAACACGGTGGTGCCGCACCAGCAGGCTGACAACACTGTGGTGTCGCTCCAGAAGGCTGACAACAATGTGGTGCCACACCAGCTGGCTGACAACACGGTGGTGCCGCACCAGCTGGCTGGCAACACGGTGGTGCCGCACCAGCAGGCTGACAACACGGTGGTACCGCACCAGTGGGCTGACAACACGGTGGTGCTGCACCAACAGGCTGACAACGCGGCGTGGTGGTGTCGCACTAGTGGACTGACAACACGGTGTTGCTGCAAAAGTGGACTGACAACACGGTGGTGCTGCACCAGTGGACTGACAATACGATGGTGTCGCATCAGTGGACTGACAACACGGTGGTGTCGCACCAGTGGACTGACAACACGGTGATTTTGCACCAGTGGACTAACAACACGGTGGTGTCGCACGCACCAGTGGACTGACAACACGGTGGTGCTGCACCAGTGGACTGACAACACGGTGGTGCTGCACCAGTGGACTGACAACACGGTGGTGCTGCACCAGTGGACTGACAACACGATGGTGCTGCACCAGTGGACTGACTACATGGTGGTTTCGCACGCACCAGTGGACTGACTACAAGGTGGTTTCGCATGCACCAGTGGGCTGACAACAAGGTGGTTTCGCACACACCAGTGGGCTGACAACATGGTGGTTTCGCACGCACCAGTGGGCTGACAACAAGGTGGCGCTGCACCAGTGGACTGATATCATGATAGTGCCGCACCAGTGGACTGATAGTAGATACCCTCTCCTTCATTCATATTAAAGAAAAAAAAAAATATCCCTTGGTTTCGCCAATACTTCGTAAGCATTTATAAGCTTGTCTACTAAATAGGATAGAATTTCACTCCTGCCTGTTCACCGTGATTTCAAACCCCCACAAGAACGAGACTAGTAAGGTACATGGGCAAATAACTATGTCGACGTCGGTGTAGTTGTAAAGGTCAGGCTGAGGCAACCACTAATTACTTTTAATTAAAACTCAGCTTTCCGTATAACATTTTTTCAGGCGCTATTGTCAGTTCCTTGGCTCCATGAAGTAGTGGCATCAAGGTATTCAGTGGCAACTTAAAAATGACTACTCGCACATCCATCCAGCAGACATTGACCCCGGGGAGTCAGCATAAATGGGAAGATGGTCTTTACATACTCAGTGGCCCGCCGCCAGCCAAAATAAGGCGGCCCTGGGCAACCCTTGGGTCCCATTGTAAGGTTTCCTCAGTGATGTCTCCCAGATTTGTGGGGCAAACAGGCAGCAGGTGGCAGGAGTTTGGCAAGGTAAATCTTGTGCAGTGGGTAAACAAATATAATGCAGTATATTCTGAATGTGTTTTGTTCTACATATACAGTAACTGAAATCAGCCTTATATTTATAAATGTATTGCACGAACATTGATGGATAAGCTAATTAACAGGGAATATTAAAACTGGGCATAATTTCAGAAACGTGATTTTTATTAATGGAACATCGATTGTGGATATATATTTCAAAACACTGTAACTGACAGTATTACAGAAATTGCGCTACATAAATTGCTGTTCGGTACAGAGTATAAGGCAGTTACTTTCATCTTGACTTATGTACAGTACTATATTATTTCTTAAAGGATAGAGAGATGACGTAGACTTTACAAATCATTTCGTCTTCACGGACTTGCTTCATGGCTGAAATGGTGTCCTCGAAAATGTGAAAGAAAGCTCTTTATGAGAAAAAATACACAACATTTCACTATCTATAAGCAAACATTTGTATCTGTTTCACCTGTCACACATCATATACGGGTAGTGAAGGTAAGATGAATAAAATAAATATATATATATATATTAAATTACCAGATAATTTTACTCTGCTTAGAAAACCTCTACGCAGCCAGAGGGTAAAAACTATTACACTTGGATATGGACTTTGAATATTTTGTCGTGGTAGAAGCTTGTTATGCTGCAAACAGACTGTAAGGACATTTGTTGGAAGATTAATTGTCGTTGACAAAAAGATGCTTGGGTGTCTCACTGTTACGGGAGTCGAAAGAGGATGGTGTGGATAAATATCTGAACAGATGATTGTGATGTGTAAGAACTTGCAAGGATCCTGAAGACAAACAAAAGATGAGCCGGGTACGCTGAATAACCGAACTAGGGGAAAAAAAAAAAACGAAAATAATATCATCAGCAAATGAATCTGCCAAAGAATGTGGAGGAGCTGAGGTTAACGAACTGAAAATGAATAACTTAGAAAGTTTACTTACATCATCCGAAGAGTACTTAATTCAAAGTGATAAACGTGTTTGGTGCTGCAAAAGCTGTTACGTGTAAGAAAGGTATAACGTGGTGGGATGTCCTAGTAGAAAGAGCAGTGGCAGAGAAATGTAAGAAGTGAATGGAACGGATTCAAAAAAGATTTCAGACAATGATGAGGGCAAGAATCATATAATGAGAATATAAGTTAAGAGGGCGAAAACGGAAGCAAACGAAAGCTCTGGGCTGAAGCTGAATGCACGTTTTCTAAGAATGAGAACATATTTTGTAATGAAGTCCGAAAATTTAGGAACGAAAGTGAGAAAATGTTTGAAGTTTGAATACATAAGGGATGTACGGTACACGGAGTAATGCTAACAACTGGAAGTGAACTAAGAAGCAGAGGCAAACTCTTTTGAGCAACTGACAAATGGGAATGCCGACAGCACAACGAAGTAAAATGGATTGTGTGGTGTAGAAGAAAGGATTCTAGTGTCTGAAAATGCGTTACTGGCAGGAAAGAAACATAGTGTGATAAGTTTAAGGAATGGGAAGAAAGCAGTTTTGTATGAAATATATGCAGAAAAAAATACAATGGACATAATGCAATGAATTGATTGGGTAAAATGCCAATAATTCTTAGTTGAGTAAAGGTGTACCAATAGAGAGGAAAACGTTATGAGTGTCCCTTTGTATAAAATTACAGGTGACCGAAGTGTATGCAAAACATAATAGGGAATTAGTCTGTGGAAAGCTATGTGTAAAGCTTATGAAAGAATAATGAAAGAAAAACTAAGCAAAGTTTCAGAATATCCGATGGGTATTGAACAGGATGGTTTCCGAAGAGAAGGCCATGTGTGAATATTTGCAGCAAGACAGATAGCAGAGAAAACATGTGGGAAAGTCTGTAGCATATGAATGAAATTTGTCTATTTCGATATAGCATTTGGAAAGCTAAACAGAGAAGAATTATGGAAGATATAACATATGTATGGTGTTGAAAGAAAATTACTGAAAATAGTAGAGAGCTATTTTTTGGTGGCAGCAAAGATTTTATCAGAGTAGATGGTTGCTTGAGTGGTTCAGTACCAGAATAGTAACTATAAGGGAGGAGGGGGGGGGGGCTACGGCGAGGGGGAGAGAATGTTCGGACGTTCGAATGTTCTTTTGCACTGTAACAGCTATGTAAATCCTTTGTCTTCTCTCAACACTCGTAGCCCTATACATAAACCCTTCCTCAACCCCTGCACCCTACCAGACACTGGCCCCGGGCATCCCCTCTGCACCCATCTCCCATTCATTATTGATTCTGTACGTTTTGAATATAACGGTCGTATACTAAGTCAAAAATGTGGATACCTCGACTCGCACCAGATGCCAGTCAGTATTCTTAAACAAAATGTGGAATCCACATTTGCTGGATGCCACATTTGTGCTATCTTTAAATGGTACAAAGCCTGGAAAAATGTGAAGCTCAAGAAGGTGTTTTTACAATCGTTCTCAAACACAGATTATATAATGATACACCATAAAATCACTCTTCTTGTACCATCACATTTATCAGTATCACCTCCATTCCACAACTGTTACGAAGCATGTGGATAAAGTATGGAATCCACTTATATAGCGCGTCGATCGCACAGATGTTGGATGCTAAATATTTTTGTTTAAGTATACCACCATGAGTTTCGATTTTCACTCTCCATACAAACGGAAGATTTGTTACGAAGAGTGTGAAAGGTGGAAGCTTGGTCGACTGTTCGGAACCGGTCTACTGTACCACAAATGCTGATCAAGAGAATTGCTTTAGTCTGACGTGAACACAAAATACAAGGGGGGGGGGGGATATTCCAGATCCCCAACTTTACTCAGAAATTTTTAATCTCTCTTCCGTATTTGACATGTAGGACGTCCATGATTTTTGTTTTTTTTCCAAGGATGGTATACTGTCTTTATATTACTAATGGAATGTTTACTCATTCCTAATGTGGAATTTAATGAAATTACTCCAATTCTGGAATTCTAAAAATGTGTTTCGGTTACACTGATACTCGCTTGCCTTCAATTAACTACGACTGAGACTGATTTACCAAATAATTCAACCCTGCTCAGGAACTGTAGTGCCACACATTTGATATTCATGTATGTGTTTAGTAGTACTGTAATTTTATGTTAGATAGGGTGTAACCTGAATATTAGTTTATAAGTTCCTACCCTAAGTAGTAATTCATATATTAATAATTACTGTAGGGCTAACTCTATTTTTTATATGTATGTACCTCTGTATCTATGCAGTGGGTGATGTAACTGTAGATATTGAGCTATGGGAATTCCTTAGTCAAGCCGAGTAATGAAAGACACATGCGAGCAGCTTATCCCCTCCCTTTGTGCGTCATTGCCGGGCGCCGAGTTTAAACGTTAAACAGAGTAATGATGAATATACAATTCTTTCCGTTACCTAGTTGTGAAATGTTTGCTAATGAAGCTGCTAGAACACAAGTATGTAAGATTAGCAGTCCAAGAGGCCTAAATAATGTCATTTGTGAAGATTTAAAGTTCCATTTATCTTGGCCGTCACTAGATGGCATGAGCTGCTCTCAGATTCAAATTGAGATAGTGATAGAATCAGTATCTAATATAAGTAAGGATAAATCCCAAATTTTCCCCAATTCAATCAAAAGTCCTGGCGTCATGGGTACACTGCTAAATAAATTGTAAAGAGAATTGAAACCCCCCCATATTTCAAAAACACCACCTCATTTGACTTGAGCAGTGGCGTCCTTTAGTGCCCGACATGCCCCACTTGCTGCCCAGACATCGTGTGCAACAGACGTTCGTTTAGGTGAGTCGTCCACATTTCTTCTTCCTCCCCCCTCTTTTTCTTTGTTTAATCCTTACTTATTATGGACTATGAGAAGTAATATTGTTGAGAGTTTAACGTAGAGTGACTTGCTGCCCAGACATCGTGTGTAACAGACGTTCGTTTAGTCCCCAGACACCGGCGGCGACGACCGTGTGAGCACGCCATTATTCCCAAGTATTGCCCATAGACTTTTACACTTACACTTGCACCACTCACGAGTTATTATTACAAACCGAAGGTAGTTGATGTGTTATTAATGATTCTATCAAGTGAACTATTTTTTTGTAGATAAGGAATAGAAGTATAAAAGTGATATGTTCTGTAACGGAAAAAAAAAATTCAAATTAATTAACTGTTCTCTTTCTTTTAAAATTAGTTTATTAGAAAAATTATAATCAGGAGCGTGGAAGGGAACTTACTGATTGTGAGCAATAATGTGATATTTGAGTTGTACCTCGAAGCTAAACAAGCCCGAGTGATTGAGGTGTTCCTAGTGATTGTATTTCTTTTTTTAATTATTCCTCGAGGCTAGACAGGCCCGAGAGATTATGTATTTCTAGTGATTATATAACATTGTTGATGGTGAACTGTAAAAGAAAATACTGATTTGATGTGAGAACCGAGAAAACTATATGAGGAGAATACCTTATATGGGTGAAAGATGAATACAAATAATCATTCTTATTGATTCGAGGCTATGCCAGCCCGAACAGACAAATCATATCCGTAAAAGTGTCCCTGTCTTGAGGCCATTGTTGAGCCCAAGAGTAACGGCCAAAAAGAAAGTAAAGTACAACGACTCCATACCTCGCGTGTATCAAATTGTTTCGTCTGGTAATAATGTTAGAGGAATGATCACCCAAAAGCCTTAGTAACATTTACAATCTTCTCTCATACTAAAAAGGGTCATGTAATTAGAAAAAAAAAATTTGTGGAAATTAACAGGATTATTAAAGTAGAGTAAAGTATATATCATTTTCTTTTCTTTAGTATACCTAATCAAGGAAATTATGTCCTCAAGCCAAATTCACTCCCCTTCCAATTCAAGATTCCTTCGTTAAGGGAACGACAACCACCTGTGGTACCGACTAAATCTAAACTCTGCCAGAAACTACAAACGCTACCATAATATTTCATAAATATTTACTATAAACTGTTATACTAAGTCGAGTACCACTTGTATATCCATGGATGAGTGGATCAGTACCCACAACAGGTAAGAATATAAATACCACTAGCATCACACTGGTGAATACCGGTGGGATAACAGGTCTTTCCATTACACTGGTGGGATAAAGTTTCGGGTTTTACAGAACGTCTACTGGTTGTGTACACTTCAGGAACACCTCGGTCAGTCAGACCCAGGCATATAAAAATGCTGTATGCACAGGTGTTTCATATAATGAATTCCTTATTATCTTACAATTAAAAGGTCTTATCAATTACAAATTATGCAAATAAGTTTTGATTCACTTAACTGTATTTATTAAAACAAATAATTTGACAAGAATAGACCAAAAATGCATTTTGTTTTTTTTTTCTGGCAGTAGCTATACAAGGAAAAAAAAAAAAAAAAAGAACACTATGAGCCTAGCACTTGCGTCACAACTTGAGGAATGGAGGTCCTTCATGATGGGAACAGCGGATCCCACATATCATAGCCACATTTTTCAACAAACGAGGAGAACATTTCGTGCTTGTTATGATACCTCTGAGCTTTTATACATCCTTTATGTTGATCTGGCAGTGCAACACCTAACCTTTTTCTTATGAGAACTTGGCATTGTACAATGAAATTCTCTGACCTTAGTCTACTCACGGTTTATGCAGAGTAAACAGCTTCTTGCAGCTGATGCATAGGTACTTGGTTTCTGTCCTTCTGCTTAGGACATGTCACACCTCTTCTTTGTGGCCGCTTCTGAAGGAGAAGGCCTTGTGGGGAGGTTGAGATCAGATACACGTGGGTCTCACAAACCCGTACACCCTTCCTCCTCAGGTACATGTGGAACTTTGAGACCCGAATACAACTTCTGACATAAAGCAAAAACAGACAGGGAACCGAAAGTAACCCCGCTACACCTTGCATGGTCACGAAAAGTTAGTAAGCTATTGAGGATGATAGGGATCCCATGCATCTAGAAGTTACTGAACTAGAGCACGGACACATCGACCGAATCTGTCAGACCCATGGTGTTCCTGAGGAGGGTTAAGGTGGTGTTTACCAGATAATTTAAGGTAGATGCAGAGACTGCCTTAAGGAAGTAATACATTACTTTTATAAACTTGAATATGAGTAATATATTTCATTCTTAAAAAAAATAATAAACCGTTAACTTAAGGCAATAAAAGCGAAATAAGGTAACATTTTCCTGCTCAGGACTCACAGACAGATACAACGCGAAAACTTGCAACAAAAGAAAAGAGGTTACCAGGAAGGATTTAGAGGCTCTTACATCACGGCCACCTCTTTCTCTTTCCCTCCACAGTTTCCCTTCATTCTTCTTCAGGTGTCTTTCTTCTCCAGACGTCTCTGATTCTTCTCCAGTTTTCTCTCTTTGTTCTCCTGATGTGTCCGGACCGTAATATCCGATTCATACTGGCCTGTATTTCCGTATGTACATGTAGGAAGTTCTTAACACCTCTCCCATGCTAGTTTATTTATGCCTCTAGTATATTAGTATTCTCGTTTATGGTATGTAAAGTCATTGTCTATCAAAATAACAGAGGAGATAATTTATAAAATCTTTTATGCAAAATATATTTAAAATACGGACCAGACTATCACTCCGTATTTAACCTCTAGGGTTATAGTTGCTAATCTTTCCACCTATTCAGTGGTCTTATTCGCTCCTTCCTTCTTCCCATTCCTGTGGTAGTTTGCGAAGACCTTTTGCCTACGCTACGAGACTATGAATTTTGTAAAAAGTATCAAAATATATTTTCCAGTCATGTAGTTAGTACTCCTTAGCAGTGTCAGAAGTGGCTCGTTAGCCCAGCAATTGATTCCTTACTTGTTACAGTATAATTCTGGCCTTGGTTATCTGTCCATTTATTTTAATTTCTGCTCTTACGTACACCATTTTCCTGCGTGCCTCATTCCTGATGTTAGTCTCTGAAGGGTGGCGTTGTCAATAGGACTACCAACCAATTCTGTCCCTATTCATTACAACACTCACCCTTATAAACGGCTTAGCTCTCCACCTCGTGCTGCCTTATCTCCATCCAACCACCTTGCCTGCTCTCCCACTCAGTCTCTCACTCCATGTGCTCCAAATGGTAGAAGCATCTGAAAAATTCTTTTACTGGCTACTTATGCATTGTATTACGAATGCAGGATTAGCATGTCTCTGACACATATGAACAATTAACTTTAATCGATAGGCATAATAGTCCTTATTGGTGATGGTCAGAATTATGTTTTTTCAACATTCCCGAATGCAACTAGGAACGTGGATGTGAGTTTTCGGTATTCACGAATAAGAACGTGAATGCAAAGATTCTGTCTGGACACACACCACAAAGTCAGGAGACAGGACGTGTGTGCTGGGCATTCCCCAGGTCCTGTTCTTCCCACTTACTCTTTTTTTAATCAGCCCATACACCACTGACCGGGCTAATGTATGGCCCGGCCTGCACTATATGTGCAGGGAATCTTTCAAAAAAAAAAAAAAAAAAAAAAAAAGATTCTGTCTGATGACACAGAAATGTGAATTATTCGTATTTTTTGTGCGAATTAATTTCATTGCAAGAGATTCAGCTATGGAAAACTGAATGAACAAATTTCTATCATTTTTCTATGTTACCAGGATGCGGGACGACCCATCTCTTACGTGCATCCCACCAACCACTTTCCCCAATCTCCACCCATTGAAAGAGAAATTTTATGTATTACTATACAGTTTCGACCGTCTAGATCTTGTGGTTCTGGGTTCTTAGAATCCCACACTTTTTCATCTCAAAGTAGCTTTCTAAAGTTTGCTGTTCAACATTCACCAAGGGCGTCGATGTTTTTTTTCTTGATTTTATTTTCGTCCTCTTTGTTTAGCATAGCTTTATAAGCTTCTGGATGTTTTCTACTCAGATGATTTGTGAGACCGGATGTTGTTCTTGCCTACTCAGTTTGCTCTTTGCAACATCTTTGAACACATTTTCAAAATACTGTCACACCTCACTTGACATCGTTATGCTACTGTTGCTAACTTCCTTGCTTCTCAGTCACTCTGTAATGGCTGCTCTATCAAGCTATCAACGACCAGGAGAGTGCGAGACACAGTGACAGTGGACACACACACGTGCGCAACACAACTCCAGACACTCAGTGCACTCGGCGGTACACTGAACTCACTCAAGTAGCGACGGTGGTACCAGGGATAATAAGGTACGTCCTGGACGAACTTCAAACGGTCGCAGAACAGATCACGCCAGACAGGCGTTTTTTTTCTCTCTCTCTGAAATTCTTAAGATTTAGAGTTTTTTTTTGTTATGAGCTAAAAATCTGGAGATTACCCACTTTTTAATGACATATTCTGAAAATCTCCCATTAGACAATTAATCTGGTGAAATCCAGATCTTGCTGGGAATCTGGCAACACTGCACGATGAAGTAAGCAGCCCTAGCTAGCTTGGTGCAGCTGTTTGGTTGGCAACACTCGTTTGCCGAGAACACTCGTTCAACTCATTGTTTTTCTGTAAACATTATAAAGTTACATCATCAATATTCGCAAAATACTCGCATGACAACATGCGAATGTGAATTTCGAAAAATTATGCAAATATTTACGAATGTGAATGCTAAAGCGAATATTTGGACCATCACTAGTCTTTATTATGAATCATTGATTAAAAACTAGTGGTTATGAGAAAAGTTGTGAACAGTCAAGAAAGTGCAAATAAAATGCTTTCCCAGACAACAGAAAGGCACAGATAAATGTTTAATTAATTTTATACATTATGTAGGCTTACTTTACAATACGTTTTAATACTAAAGTAAATAATAAGTACAATGATTTACACACACACACACACACACACACACACACACACACACACACACACACACACACACACACACACATTTTGTTTCTATCTATCTATTAACTGTATCTATTTGTCTGTCTATCTATCTGTATGTATATATCAGATTTGTGGGTATGCATGTATTAAAAATGAAGATGCATTTAAGTAATGTAGCGTTTTTTTTTTCAGTCATCAGTTCTGGAAAGAGGTGAAGAGAGTAAGACAGGGTGGAAGTGAAGTTAGCAGGGGAGTGAAAGATAAAAATGGTAGATTACAAGTGGAGAAGGGAGAAAAAGTGAGAAGATGGAGAGGACACTTTAAGGAATTGTTGAACATAGAGGATGGAAGTGATGCGAGTATAAGTGGCTGGGGAATGGCTGGGAGAAGGAGGGAGGTGAGAAGACAGGAAGAAATCAGTAGGATAGAAGATGTGGAAGCAATGAAGAAAGTTAAATTGGGGAAAACCTCAGGATTTGATGGAGTGTGTGGTGAAATGATGAAGCATGGGGGAGAGATAGTAGTAGAATGGATGTGGAAGATGTGCAGATTCGCCTGGGAGGAAGGTAGAGTTCAGGAGGATTGGAAGTCAGGTATAATTATTCCCTTGTACAAAGGAAAAGGGAAAAAGAAGTGTGTGGTAATCATAGGGGCATTTGTCTTCTTAGTATAATAGGAAAAGTGTATAGTAGGATACTTATTGACAGTGTTAGGGAAATAGCAGAGGAATTAGTTGGAGAAGAACAGGGAGGCTTTAGGAAGGGAAGAGGTTGTGTAGATCAGAAGTTCATTCTTAGATCTTAAGTGGAAAAGTTTCTAGAGAAGGGAAAGAAGTTGTATGCGGCTTTCATGGATTTGGAGAAAGCATATGACAGGGTGGATAAACAAGGATTGTGGAAAGTATTAAGAATATATGGAGTAGATGGGAAGTTGCTGAATGCTGTGAAGAGTATGTATGATGGTGCTAAGGCTGCAGTGCCTGTGGATGGTGAACTGAGTGAATTTTTCTCTTTGAAGGTTGGGTTGAAACAGGGATGTGTCATGTCTCCATGGTTGTTCAATCTGTACATGGATGGGGTAATAAAAGAGGTACAAGATAGGGTAGTGGATGTTGGAGTGGCCCTGGCGAGAGAGGGTAGTGTTTGGAAACTCCATGTACTGTTGTTTGCAGATGATACTGTGTTGTTGAGTGAAGACGAAGGGGAGCTGCAAGGCTTGGTGGATGAGTTTGGGAGAGTGTGTAAGAAACGGAATGTAAAGGTGAATGTAAGGAAGAGTAAAGTGATGGTCTTTGAGAGAGGTGAAGTCAGTGAATGTACAACGAGGTTGGATGGTGAGGAATTGGAAAATGTGAGTTCGTTTAAGTACTTGGGTAGTGTGATGAGTAAGGATGGAGGTTTGGAGGGTGAAGTGCTTGAAAGGGTACAGCAGGGAAGAAAGGTTGCTGGTTCCTTGAAAGCAGTGATAAGAAACAGGGAAGTGAGCATGGAAGTGAAAAAGTTACTACATGACAGTATTGTGATACCAACTCTAACGTATGGAAGTGAACTGACGAAGAGAGTGTACGTGAGTGAGGTGGAGGGGGGGAGAGGAAGGGGGAGGCCGACGATGAGATGAAGGGATTGTTTGGAGAGGTATATGAGAAAGGGGGATGTGATCTGGGAGCAGGGCAGTGAAATGGTGGGGGAAAGGGCGAAGTGGAGGCGATTTGTTTGTGGCCACCCCGAACGGGATTGAAGCTTCTGGCAATGGATAGATAGATAGTTTAAGATATGGAATCTCGTTTATGATATTTCGTATATTTAACACTCACTGATTTACATAAGAAACAGGTCTGTCAAAGCATTTGCATAAAATTAAAAATTTTCCTCTATTATTATTATTATTATTATTATTATTATTACGCTTTCACTTGGTAAAACCGATAGAACTGGACAGAGCTTCTCGGAATGCAAACGTGACTCACCTCCTTTCCCTTTCCCTTTCCCCGAAAAAAAATATGATGGACTGCAGGCGTGCTGTTTCAACCGACAGTCTACCGAGTTCATGTTTCATTTGAGCCTGGGGCACGGTCATCAACACTATTATTGTTATAGTAATAATCCCTCCATCTCTCCATCATCCAATAATACGTTGCCCCATGAGGAGCGTAGGAGCCCGGGGCTAGGCAGTTGGCCCTGACATTTAAGATGAAAGTGACCAACCTCACTCATCCCTGAGTGGCATTACGCTAGCAACCAACCCCAACCACCCCTTGGATTTAAACCTGCACCGGCTCATTCCGATTGGAGCTCAACAATTACCCACTAAACCATCAGGCGCCAAAATTTGGCCATATGGTTACCACCCAGCTTAGTAAAAGGTTTCCTGGTGTACAGGAAAACATTTGGCTTGTCACTCAGTGTAGAGTCACCCACAGGCAGAAGGAAGAGGAAAGAATGAAGGAAAGAAAGATGGAAGAGGGAGTGTTAAGTCACCCGTAGGCAGAAGGACAAGGAAAGACTGAAGGAAAGAAAGACAGAGGAGGATGGAAGGAAAGAAGGATGGAGGAGAGGAAAGGGCAGACACCCAAGAGCAGCACTACATCGAGTGAGTGGATGATGAGTGTCCCCACATAATGATAATAATAATAATAATAATAATAATAATAATTATTATTATTATTATTATTATTACTAGTACTTCTATCTAATATACCATAATTCTGTGTGTGTGTGTGTGTGTGTGTGTGTGTGTGTGTGTGTGTGTGTGTGTGTGTGTGTGTGTGTGTGTGTGTGTGTGTGTGTGTGTGCAGAGCAGCCGAAATGGGAAAAAGGATTACGATGAAACTTGGCAGGATGTCCACGTTTGGGTCACAGATGAGACCGTTTCAGATTCATGGAAATTGAAATTTTCTAAGAGTTTTGACCCCGTGTTGTGCCCTTTGGAATGCGTCTGGATTTTCCTTAGCAAAAGTCTTTAGTGTTAAGTGGTGTGATGCGCAGCCCAGAAGTGGCTCTCACATGAGCAAGCTCTGAGCAACCCGATAAGACTACAAAGTTTATTATTATCATTATTATTATTATTATTATTATTATTATTGTTGTTGTTGTTGTTGTTGTTCTTGCTGTTGTTGTTGTTGTTGTTCTTATAATTATTGTTATTATTATTATTATATTCTATAGAATTGCAAGAGATAGTTCATTGACGCACAGCATAGGTCTACATAAAGAGGTTTTGAATTTTTGCAATGGATGATAATCGGTGAAATATTGACAAAGGATCTTATTTACTGTGCTGAGATAGTCATTGTTGTATGACTAGCTACTCACTGTTGTATTACTAGCTGTAACATTTTCAAGAACGATGATAATGTTAAAATTGTAAAGGTAGTATTTCGTCTTGTCCGATATAAAAAAAAAAAAAACGAAAGTACTCGTATTAGCGATCCAAAAAACAATGAATGTAATGAGGGAAGGTAAGATAAAAAACAGTTTTATATAAGAAAAGTAGCATTAGTTTACGACATAGGTTTAGTAAATGAGCAGAATGTGCAATGCACATACAATAATCCTGGAAGTAAAATGAAAGTACCGTACACTAGCGCGATGCAGAGTGTAGGGTTACTCTGATTATAATTCCATGCTTAACTTGCTTCCTCTGTTGCCCTCGAGAATTTTGTAAATTCGCTGCAAAGACAACAACGATGTAAGGGAAAAAAATAAAGTGCGATAGAGGAGATAAGAGGACAGCTGGGTGAGATCCTGCAGTACCGAGAATGGTTTTCAGGTTTGAAAATGGATATAAGCTGCCACAATCAAAATAAGAACAGATCCTAATAAAAATGGAAGGCTGTTCTGAAACGGATGTTACTACAGAACTTATCACCTCAATATCACGAATACGAGTTAGTCAAGTGCTTAGGGAAGTGATGTGCTGTGTGCAAAGACTGGAATTCACTAGAGGGCTGAAACAGCAAACCGTATGGCGAATTTAATTGAGTATAAACAGACTACTGATATTACACGAGATCCGTCGACTTGTAAAAAGTCCCCTTAATACCATCACAAATGTCCTGAATGAGATAGATCTAGCATATTTTCAGTACACACATGGATAATGTGAAAGAGTGAGATGGGTAGGACTGCTGGGCCCATTGTGACGGCTTGTCCAGTTGCCCAGAGTCAAGCATATCAAAATATTTGAAATTAATAAAGAAATGAAAACGTAGCGACATGCAATTATTAACTTCAATGGGCTGCTTTGGATACATATTTCAGCCACATGTGTATTTTACAATCTACAATATAGCCCAAAACTTAGTGTGTGAAGCGACGCGTCATAACAATGGGCAACACAGTCTGACATGGATTGAATAATACAAATTTGAAGGTTACACTGTAAACTACTTTCATTTGTTGCTGGTGGAATTAAACGGTAAGGAGGATTTTTCATTCAGCTGAAGGAGGACTACAGAATTTCACAAAGGTGTACAGTACAGTATCCAATATGAACCCACAGATTTTTTTTTCTAAATCCAAAACTGGCATTGATAATGGTGACATCTGAAATTGTGAAACAAATCACTGAATTCAGTATATGATCTACAATAATCTGAATGGCTGTAGTTTACCATTAAAAAAATACCTGCACTGTAAAGTTACAGGTGCATGCGAGTGACACATGCTTAATATGTTATTAGTTTAATTGTTGTTGTTGCTGTCACTGGTAATGATGGTGTTGGCAGTAATGGTAGTGGTGGTGGTGGCAGTAGTGGTGGTTGTGGTGGTGCTTTGTTGTTCTGGTTGGTGGAACTTCTGAAATAAATAATCACCATCTCAGTACTGGCCAACCTGCAATGTCCATTTTCCAGCATGTATTACTGCCGTCCAGTACAGCCACCCACTACCATTCTTGCCCGCTCGTATTGACCCACCAATACCATTTTTTTCCCTCACATATTGGACTTCTAAGAGGAATGATTTCACACCGTCATTACCCTTCAAGCAACGCCCATCTTCCTAGAGAGTAATCGTGCCGTCCTTACCGACCACCATTTTAACTCAACCTGTCTATCCTCTTCAGTATTTTCTACACTGCACACTCATAATTGTACTGTTCCATCCTTCTGATTAGTTACATTACCAGTATACCTAAAACACAAATCATCGCAGAATCTACCTGTTCTTCCCTCAGTAAACCCCATTAACCATAAACATTCCATCCACTACCGCCAACTCCTGTCTACTCACCCCACCCACTTATGCGTGGATGTATTGAACATAATGACTGCTCCGAGAGCCAGCAGACTTACAACACCTGTTTGTAGGGTATATTTATTGCCTCCGCCATAGCCCTTCACCCCAGCTAATCCAAAACCATCTCCCTCACTCGTCACTGTCCACCCCATGTGGTCTGAAATACCTCAACTGATAGATTTAAAAAATAAATAAATAAACCCATGCCATTTCTGTTGTTTTGACAGTTCCGATCAATGTCAAGTGAAGGTTGTGTCGGCTGACGAGTTACCGTATGCTGCCACGACGCTGGAACGCGGTCGGCTGACGAATGGCCGGGTTGATCTAACAAACCCACTGGGTATAAATTATAGATTTTTAATGAGAGAGAGAGAGAGAGAGAGAGAGAGAGAGAGAGAGAGAGAGAGAGAGAGAGAGAGAGAGAGAGAGAGAGGCGACTCGTTATTTACTTCCCGTTATGAATACTGCAGATTTTCCAAGCAACAAGGACACTTCTATACTGTTACTGTACGTCAACAATGTAGGTCATTCCACATACAACTATTATGCATGAGGTCCTAGACCAGTGGTTTCATAACTAAGGGGTCATGGCTCTCTGGAGGAAGGGGGCATGATGCATTTTTTGAGAGGCACTGGGGTTATCTGAACTCACTGGTGAGAGAGTATTATAAAAATTTTCTAGTGGGATTATTATTTTTTTCTGTCAACTGTCTTGTATAAGGCATATCTAGATGCAATGCAAGATGGATTTCTTGACTTTAGAGACGACTCATTAGCCGCAGATACTTTCGGAAAGACCTGGAGGGAGTTTTGACTAAGAATGAGACATTACCCTTGTAACAGCAAACTGGCCGTCTGGGCGTTTCTGTTAGTCCTGTCTACATTTCTCTACATTTTTTTTCAACCTGTTGAGTATTAGACTGATAATCGTTATGGATTTAACTTGCAAGATGATCCCTTCTGCACTCTTTCTCTGTCGCTCATTGACACCGCACTTAGCTATAATATTGCAGTTTAAACCATACCACTAAGTTCTCATTTCCATTTCTGAATTTTACACACCTGCACCGCATTTATTATTAACCAACCAAGCTTTTGTAATTTCATAGCCAGCTTGCTTATTCAAGTGATTTTTTTTTTTTAACAAAGATGTATAGGTGGACCACAGACATTATCATAATTTGTCGGGGGGGAGGGGAGGCGAAAATCATGAAAAAGTTTGGAAACCAATGGCTAGGACAATACACCGAATTAACACAGCATGCAATCAACATTTAGCTGAAGATAGTGATGATCACCATGGTAACCATAGCGAACTGAATTTCCTTGTGGATCTCTGACCTCAGGTTAGGACTACCATAATTATTTAAATTACAGGAGAGGTTGCATTATAACAACTAGACAAAATTCAGAACAAAGCTGTTAGAATGATTAACAACCCTGCCATTACGTATAAACTACCTCCTCTACAAGTAAGAAGGAATGTTGCCTCCCTTGCAATATTTTACATATATTTTTATGGCAATGCTCAGATGAAGTTGCGTCCATGGTGCCACCTCTCCATGCCTTCCCTCGTGCTACACGGGCATCTGGTAGCGCTCATGACTGGAATGTCACTCAGCCATATTGCAGAACTTCTGCCTATCAGAAATCTTTCATTCCCCGAACTGCATCTCACTGGAACTCGCTTCGCCGGAGTTGTTTCCCTCCAAACTTCAACCTACAACTATTCAAGTCTAACTGTTACAGATATTTTATGAACAGAGGACACCAGTAACCTGGAGTATGGATATTTTTATTCATTTGTTTTTCCTTTCTCTGTTCTGTTAGTTAATATATATATATATATATATATATATATATATGTATATATATATATATATATATATATATATATATATATATATATATATATACATATATAATGTCCGTGGTGGAGAATAAGTCACAGCTAGAGTTTGTACGGTGCACATACATGCTCATTTTACACTTCCATCCACCCCTCATCCTAATCCTACTGCAAGGGTGGTAAGGCTCCAGAAGCAAGAAAAGCAAAAAAGTGAGAGAACTATCAACACAGCATCCACTGGAAAGAGAATATACTGTACATTCCTTTACCCCCTGGTCCATGCTTCGAAATTCTTTGTCCCAATTAACAGAATAAACGTTCAGTATATAGCATCATAATGCCTGTGTAACAGACTCTTTAATGTTTTTTACTACACCAAACATACTATTGCCACTATCTCGTTTACGGAATTTGTCCTTGGGTGTCACTAAAAATGGATTACAAGGCGGGTGAGGCGATCTGTCCACCCGGCGCTGATTCACTTAGGTGGAAACGAGGCAGTGTTGGGGCGACAGGAGGGGGAGGCAGAGGATGTCAGGTTCTTGTGGTTCGAAGGACAGGAAAAAAGAGAGAGAGAGAGGGAGAGAGAGAGAGAGTCTAAGGAGTAGCCAATAGGAGATGAAAAGATAAAACATTTCAGTGACAGTACTCTAATGGCCATGTCCTTTAAAAACGATGATGCGTGTCTGATTTATATTCCTCAGTGTGAAGAATATGAGATCTGAAAGTTGATGTATTCTGTGCCAAGTGTTTGTGTCCTCATATTAATTAAATATTAGACAATCATGATATTTCTATATATCTATCGATCTACCTATCTATCTGTCAGTTTGTCAATCTATCCATCTATCTTCTATCTATCTATCTATCTATCTATCTATCTATGTCTATCCATCTGTCTATGTATATATCTATCTACAGTGAACTCACAGTTATCCGTTGCAATTTAGCCAAGCCCTACATCGAATAAAGTGAAGCGCCAGAAATTGCATACTTAGCTCAATATTAGGCTTAGAGCCGGATATTGTGATTCTCTCCATCTCGACCTTCTGTCCTAAAAACTTTCCCATGATAAAAGATGAAAACTTAGCATATAAAAGCAATATAGTAATGATACAGTACAACAAGTAGTGGTGCCAAGGCACAGCAAACTCGTCTCCGGCAATCGCTTTAGTGCTGACGTAAAAACACAACAGGATATCTAGTCAAAGATGTCACATATCAAATTTGGAGTAAATCGGGTGAATATTGACAATATTATGCCAATTTGAAATTTTAAGCTTAACCCACATGACATTGACCCTCTTATTGCTAAGTGGGGATGACCTCCCTGATGTAGTGAGGCATGTTATAGGATGCAGATTTGAAAGATGCTCCTTTAGGCTTTGGTTTCATGTCGATATAACGAATTTGAAAGGAGATGGAGGAAAAAAATGATTTTTCCCCATCCCCAATTTTTTTTTTTTACATTTTTTGAGCCTACTGAATGGAAAAAGGGCGTGATGGAGGACTGCCTGGGGATCCTTATCGACTGCAGCATCACGTTCTCACGGCCCCGTCACAGGTACGTGGCCATGGCATCGGTAAAGATGGACTGCTGATTAGGATGCTTGCAGTTGTCGAGAAGGATGTCCACTGAATTATGAACCTGCTGGAGGCTCCGGATTTCTGCCATTTTGTTGTTAGCACTGACCTCCTCTTCCTCCTCCCCTTTATTTTCGGTGCCCCCTGCAGTCACGGACTCCACAGAGTCTGGTTCCCGGGGTCTTCCTCATTCATTTCCAACCGATCGTGGATTGCGTCCTCATTCACTTGTTGTCCTGCTGGTTCCATACACTGGACTAAGTCCTGAGCTTCGAAATTGGTAAAGTGGTCTTTTCACCCTGGAGAAGCTTGTTCCAACCATGCCCAAGAGTGAGTGCAGAGAGTTCCCTCCATGCCTGCACCCATTTGTAGAATGTATACTTGAGGGAATACTGACTGAGGTTAGCCAAGGTCCTCTTCTCCTTACTATCCATGCCATGGGCTGCCTCCTCCTCGTCCTCGAGCACAACCGTCACGTCTTCCTTAAACCTCTTCTGGTACAGCTGCATCATTGCCATGATAATACCCTGGTCCATGGGTTGCAAGACTGAGGTCGAATTAGGGGGCAAGAATATAACCCTAATACAACCTCCATCTCCAACCAACTCCGTCTCAAAAAGATGAGCAGGAGCGTTATTGAGGAGCGGCAGAGACTTCACTTGGTTGCAGGCAAGGCCAAGATTGTCAGTTTGATGACGGATTATCTCCTTCACAGCATGACTATAGAACCAATCATTGAGGATCTTGTAGAAATTAATCACTGGGAGATTATCCATTAACCCTCTGAGACATTGTGGTTGTTTCGCGTGCCCAACTACAACAGGTTTCAGACGATGGGAGCCTGTTGCATTGGCACAATACAAAATAAAGACATGCTGTTTGCTCAGACCCTTTAATGACTTCTCCTACTTGTCAGCCAAGGAATTAGTTGGGACAGAACTAAAGAATAAACTAGTTTCATCAGTGTTTTAACCTGACTTAGACATAACCCTTCTCCATCAATCAAGTTTTAAAGCTTGGTGTGAAACTCACCAATTCCTTCTGTGTTTGCATCCAATGTTTCGCAACAGGTAATCTTGTCGGACAGAGCAGGATGAAGTTTGAGTCGAGTAAGCCAACCTTCAGATGCCTTGAAATCTGCAATCCGCAGTTGCACATGCTCTTGGTGGCTGCAGCCTTAAGCTCAGCGAGATGCACAATCATACCACTGGCATGCTGTTGTTGGAACCACTTCATGCAGGCCTGGTTGAGTTTGCCAAAGTGTGGCTTTGCCATCATTTTTCGTTCGTGCTGTCACACAGTTGCACCATGTTCGCCATGGAAAAACGTCTTGATGGAGTGCTTGTTCTTCAAAAGACCCTGCAACATGGTCCAGGGCATGTCATAATGCTCCATTATCCTTGCAATGGTCCAGCCTGCTCCAACTTCTCGATTATCTCCATCTTCTTCTCCATGGAACTTCTCGATTATCTCCATCTTCTTCTCCATGGAGATAAAGATATGATGCCTCTTAGCAGGTGGTGGAACCGCCATGGAGACAATGACCAGGACCAAACACAAGGCCAGCAGGACTTGCAACAGCCATGGCACCACCAGAAAAGCCAGAAACTCAGCCATCACTCACACTAGGGTCAAGTACAGTAGTGAGCACCTTGGGTCCACAAATGAGGTACATGGGAAGGAGTTACAGCACTGGGAGTTCTCATCACGGGCACTTGTATATGTTACAGGGAATTTGTGTAACCAGTGATTTCATGAAATCCCTAAGGAATTAGTGAAATGAGTTTAAACTAGGATGGGTTAATTTAGGTTAGGTTAAGTTAGGCTACAATTAGGTTAGGCTGGGATAATCTAGGTTAAGTTTAGGTTAGGTTAGGTTAGGCTAGGTTAGGGTAGGTTAGCTTAGGTTTAGATGAACGCTTAACATAACTTACCATTCATCTAATTTAACCTAACCTAACGTAACCTAACCTAACTAAACTAGTCTAACCTGACCTAAACTTAACCTAGATTATCCCACACTAAAGTAACTGCAGCCTAAATTAACCTAACATTAATTAACTCAACCTAATTTAAACTCATTTCACAAATTCCCTGGGGATTTCATGAATTCACTGGTTACACAAATTCCCTGTAACATATACAGTATTTCCTCGATCATTATAGAGCACTAGGATATGGGCACTAAGAGGCCATTAGCCCTGTAATAACAACCAACATGGATGCCACAGAGTAAGGTAGAGCACTAGGGTTTTGCAATTGTGTGGCCTGAAGAGTGGAGTGCACAGGCTCATCATTACAACACACACGGGCAGGAGTGAGAGCATGGCGGTATTCTCAGCGCGCGGGGTGAGCCAAGCCTGTGATAGATTCTGACTGGTTTGCACATAAAAAGCATTTTCATTGGCTCGCACATTTCGAGATTTTCCCGGGCGCTAGTTGGCTACTGCTTATGAGCCTCAATACCAGATATTGCATAGAACCGCTGGTTACATCCCATTTCGGCGCCGGAGGTTGCACATTTTCGCCGGATATCGCTTTAATATAGCCGAACCAGCTGCACTGGATATTGCACTGGGCCAGATATTGCAACAACAGATAACTGATAGTTTACTGTATCTATATCTATACATATCTATATCAGCCTATCTATCTATCTATCTATCTATCTATCTATGTATACTGTATATGTACTGTATATATATATATATATATATATATATATATATATATATATATATATATATATAAAATGTGTGTGTGTGTGTGTGTGTGTGTGTGTGTATGTAAGAAGTAAGCCCATATATATTTGCCATCAGGAATTTGAGGTATTGTTAAAGTCTCCTTACGACGACTGGGTACTTTATTGGAACAGGGCAGTGCTACACTCTAGGAGTCTCGTTGATCATTGTCTCTCCTAATTCTATTTGGAGAGAGGTAAGTGAGCTTCCATTTAACCAATGTCATTATGTTACACTAGGTTAGGGAATTTTCGGCTGTATACACATAAAACACTCTTCTCAGTGTTCCTGAGTGTGCAAATTTGGTGAAATGAAGCTGTCAGCGCCAGTCAGTACATTCAAGCAGCATCTGAATCGTAAAAACTCAGCAAGAAACATCCACCCACCTACATTTGTCTCCTCTCCCCCCCCCCCCGGCAATAAGATGTGTCCAGATATGTTTCACAAATAGATTTAATAAAACAACATTGATAAGTGGATGATAATCATGTGACAATATTCTGTACTTCTATAAAAGGCATACTAGTTAAGAAGGAGATATTTAACTAATTTAATGAACATACCTAAGAGAATGATAATTAGATCAGTTAAGAATATGACTGACTACGTAAATAATTATACATCGGGTAATACTGTAACAAGATTAGTGAATATACAAAAGTTATAAGATGGATCTATGATTAAAAAAATTTTGATGTATATTACACTGATGGCAAAAAAAAAAGAAAAGAAAAAAAAAACTATAATAGCTGGTTATACAGGATTTACAATGGCATCGCGAGAGAATAAGATCTCCTAATAACTAAATAAGGTTTGCACAATTTGTTGGATATCCACACGTCTTCACACAAATCAACACTGTATGGTAGAGATGGAGCAGATAGCGGTGCAGTTGGTAGTTGCCTCTGGGCAGTTGGAAATGGGTCGTCATGTTCCCAGTCACATTTCTTCAACTTCAGGGATAGGTTGCAATTTCTTCACATCACTTTTAGATTTAACAAATTTCACTGTTTTTCTTGATTTATGCTCTAACCCAGTTTCACGGAGTCTTTTTTTCCATATGTTTAACACAGCAATAAAAACACACACACACACACACACACACACACACACACACACACACACACACACACACACACACACACACACACACACACACACACACACACACACACACTATGATCAAGGAACTTACTAGGGTGAATGGAATTGGAGGATACTCAAAATGAGGGCTCAAAAAAGAGTGATGAAGACAGTGAGACATCTGATCACTCAAAAAAGTCAGAATTGTTCAGGTAATCAATCATGTCTGGCTGAGGAGAGATAATACTTATGTCATCAATGAAAAAATCAGAAAAGATACCTATAGGTGCAAAGATTTTAAAGTTATGTGAACGGAGAGCATAATGTTGACTGTTGGGTATGTAAAGAGAGACTCTGACTTGGAGGAATAGTCTGACGCAATGTAAAGGGCAGAAGCTTCGAGTGACTTGACAGAGATGTTTGGAGAGGTAACAGCAACACATGACGGTGGACGAAAAGTATTGTAATTTACAACGGGTATGTTGGGAGCAGGTGTGAAACAACATTCAGAAGAAATTGTCTTGACTGAAAGGTTACAGACTAAAGCATTCTTGCTGGGTAGCTGTGATAAGACGGATAATAGAGAGAAACGCAGGACAAAGACGAAGGGACTGAGCAATGGACGAACACGAATAATCTGGCGAGACAAAAGCCAAATATATGGTTGTGAGATAGAAGGAATTGGGAGTACACAGCAGCAATGTAAAGAGAGCCACTGAAAGGTAGAGGGAAGGGAATTAGAAGAAATCAAGGGTGACCGTAGAACGCACAGGAATTTGGACCGTTGAAAGAGTGTAGCCTCTAGTGCAGTGTAGTACAATTGTTGACTTCAGAAAGGAAAAGTAGGACCAAGACTAAAATTAGTGCCAGCTCATTCTAAAATTAAACAAAGATAAGACATCAGGACAGGGTCTAGGATAACATGATTACTGACGGCATCTATTAACAGATGAATAAAATCCTCTACTTGCATTATTAGTGACTGGAGGGACAGAGATAATGATTCAAGGTGAAAGTCGATATACAAAGTCAACTTACTAAGACATAAGAAAATTTGTTCAGCTGAGTGACTATTTAATCCATATCTGTGACAATTTTACCCAGTAATTCAAAGAACATTCAGCAACCTATCCCGTGCTTCCAAAGCTGAAGCAAATGTTTCTAACTGTTCATGATATGCTGACAAATTACTAGATGTTGCCAATCCAAAAACACCACCAAGGACTTTGCCACCGAGATCAAAGACACCTCGCTTTACACGTGAATGTGATCTTCCGACAGGGACACAATGGGGCAGGGGGGCATTTAAACTAATAGATGGTTTCTTGATTCGAAAAAGATTCCATTGAAGAGGTTATACAGTGGAACCCAGAGAGATCCATCTGCATTTTTTTTTTTTAACTAAGGAAACGAGTTGGAATCGAATGGTGGACAGCTGACTAACAAAGTTTGGAAGTTCTTGTGTGGCTTTCATTAAACTCTGAAGATCAAAATGAGCAGAGATGACGTCCTTTACTAATAATACTTGCCCTCAGGGCTTTACCATTGCCCCCGGACGGAGGACACCATCCTAGCCATATCACCCAGAAAAGATCCGAACGCAGTTAGTGCCAGCAAGGCTGTCCACACTGTCCACAACATCTTATCTATCAAACATATCCGTACTAATGTTCAAATCAACTAAATGGTCCTGACAGATGGAGGAAGAAGCACAAGAAACAGTACGGTGAGATGCTGAACGAAGCTGTTGTCTGTACTCATTAACAGGTAGAGCAGATGGCAATGAAGGGGTAGCAAGGGCAGATGGAGGAGGAGAAGATTTATTATTATTTTCCTGATTTTCCTCCCATTTAAAGTACCTGGGAGTTCTCAAAAGATCATCTGCATGAACCCATTTACTCTCAGATGACAAGTCTTTAATTTCAAAATTGTTACCGTTACAAGTTATCACACGGTTTGGACCCGTAATTTGTCATTCAATTTAGAGGTGCGAGTGTGTGACCGAGCAAATACTAAGTCCCCAACGGTAATACCGATAGGTTGGGCAGAGCTATGCTGGCGATGTAACATATCCCCTTTAGATAAGGCCAGATTAGCCTTTATATACTGGTGTATTTTCTGGATGTCTGACAGTTTCACTCTGATATAATCGTCTAAGTTATAGAGTGGACTAGATTTTCACAGTAGCATTAAATAAGGCAAAAATTTATTGAGTCCATATAAGACAAAGAATGGAGTTTCGCTAATGCATTTATTAATGGAGCTGATGATAGAAGCAGCAACTTGTGGTATCCACTCATCCCAGCAGGTGCTTTGAGTACTTAAGCACTTCAAGTACTCCAACACCTTACGATTCAATCTTTCGATAAGGCCATTGGAGGTCGGATGATTGGATGTGGCATTGCATTTAATGATGCTCTACTGTTTACAAATCTCAACACGACGACCATAGTTTAACTCCGTACCATTATCAGTAATAATGGTTGATGGCACAGTGAATGAACAAATAACATGATCAGTGAAGGCACGTGCAACATTCTTAGCAGTCTTGTTTTGGAGAGCTACGAGAACACAGTAAGGTGAGAAATGATCAAGTGCCACAAACAAATACTCTTCACCAGACTCCATAAAAGTCAATTTTAAGAAAACAACAGAAAGTTTACCATGGACATGATGAAACTGGATACTGTAAGAGTGGAGCAGGTGATCCGGTTGACCCTTTCTAACGATGGCTGAGAACACAGGAATCACACTGAACATTGATGTCCTTACGCACAGTAGGCCAATAGAATGAAAAACGTGATTGCCTTGTCTCAAACACCGATCTTTTCCTGGACAGAATGCATGAGGTGTATTATGGATGGTGTGGAGTACTACAGGTATCAAATCAGTTGGCATTACGAGTTGACGTACCTCACTATTAGATATTTCCCTACCAGTAAGGGCTGTCTATATAGCCTATACAAGATATCATTGCCCAACACGAGTTCATCTACTGGCAGTGGCAGATTGGGTAAGGCCGGAGCGTCTCATGACTCTAGAAAGTAAATAACCTTAGACCACAGAGGGTCTGTGCCCTGACAGTTATGGACAACATATGAGGTTAGTGGTGTAAAGAACTTCACTAGGCTGATATTGTGAGACTACCGCGGTTTCATGATGTGAAAAAGCATCTGCAACCACATTAGATTTGCCAGGCATGTACTCAAAGGTTGGGCTGGTGTCTTGGATAATAACT
Source organism: Coenobita brevimanus (assembly GCF_032717465.1). Taxonomy (NCBI): domain Eukaryota; kingdom Metazoa; phylum Arthropoda; class Malacostraca; order Decapoda; family Coenobitidae; genus Coenobita; species Coenobita brevimanus. The sequence goes on along the minus strand of NC_137053.1, from coordinate 50,969,454 downwards.
GACTATCGATCTAGACGTCTAGTAACATTTCCTCCTTTGAATAAGTCACAATGTGGGAGATGACCTGTTTTCATTTTTTTTTTTTTTATGCGAGGAAGAAGGAACCAAAGGCATGAGCCCGCAGTAACAGTTCCCTCCAAGAGAAAAACAAAATACAATAGAGAGCCAAATTCAAGATTCGATCATTTTGAGATGCCTGGATACACTACGTTTGAAAGACTGGAGATCATAGGCAGAAGGAAATACAGACAGAGGGAGACAGTTCCAGAGCTGACCTGTTGCATAAATGAAAGACTGGGAGTAACGGTTAACTCTTGCATTAGAGAGTTGGACAGAAAAGGGATGAGAGTTTGCTGCCAGACGGGTGCTACGCGCCCGTCGTTGAGGTGGAGGAATGCAAGCAGACAGTTCAGAGGAGCAGTGACCATTAAAGTAGCGATAGAAAAGAGATAAAGATGCAACAGTGCGGTGAAGAGACAGAGGTTGAAGGGAGTCAGTAAGAGGAGGAGAGTTAATGAGACGAAAAGCCTTTGACTCCACCCTATTGAGAAGAGCTGTATGTGGGGAGCCTCCCCACGCATGAGAGTTGTACTCCACACAGGGGCTGATAAAACCCCTGTATAGAGTCAACAATTGTGCAGGGGTAAAGAAAGAGCGGAGTCGGCTTAGCACACCCAATCTCTTGGAAGCAGATTTTACAAGAGATGTAATATGATCTTTCCAAGATAAGTCCCGAGTAAATGAAACCCCAAGCATGTTCAAGGATGATGCAGGATTAATCTGAATATTATTAAACATTAGTGGGTATACCTGTGGAAGATTTTGTCGGGTAGATAGGTGTAAGAACTGAGTCTTAGATGCATTAAAGACAATCATATTATTTTTACCCCAGTCAGAGATATGAGCCAAGTCAGACATTAGGTGTGCCATAGCCTCATCCCTTGTTTGTTGAAGTAACTGCTGAGACGGGCGTTGCGGGAACCGAATGGAAAGGTGAAGGGTGGAGTCATCAGCGTATGAGTGGATAGGGTTAGATGTACAGCATAGAAGATCATTGATGAATAAAAGGAAGAGAGTTGGTGATAGGACAGAGCCCTGAGGAACACCACTGTTGATAGATCTAGGAGAAGAACGATGGCCGTCTACGACAGCAGCTATAGAACGACCAGAAAGGAAGCTAGCGATGAAGGCACAGATAGAAGGATAGAAACCGTAGGAGGGCAGTTTGGAAATTAAAGATTTTAGCCAGACTCGATCGAAAGCCTTTGAGATGTCAAGTGCAATGACAAAGCTTTCGCCAAAGTCCCGAAAGGAGGATGACCAGGAGTCTGAAAGGTAGGTGAGAAGATCGCCAGTGGAGCGTCCCTGACGGAACCCATACTGACGATCGGAAAGAAGGTTGTGATAGGAAAGATGCCTTAAAATTTTTCTATTAAGAATTGACTCGAAAACTTTTTTAATACAGGACGTTAAAGCAATTGGACGATAGTTGGAGGGTTGGGAGTGATCACCCTTCTTTGGGACTGGCTGAATGAGAGCAAACTTCCAGCAAGAAGGAAAGGTACAAGTTGACAGACAAAGGCGAAATAGTTTGCCTAGGCAGGGTGTAAGCACAGAAGCACAGTTTTTGAGAACAACAGGAGGGACCCCATCAGGCCCATATGCCTTGTTAGTACTGAGGCCAGTAATGGCAGAAAATACATCAACTGAAGAAATTTTAATGTCAGCCATGAGGAAGTCAGAGGGGGGAAGTGATGGAGGAACAGCACCGGAATCGTCTAAGGTGGAATTGGAGGAGAAAGTCTGTGCGAAGAGATCTGCTTTATCAGTAGAAGAAATAGCTACAGAACCATCAGAGTAGAAAAGAGGAGGGAAGGATGATGAGGTAAAGTTGTTAGAAAGATTTTTGGCAAGGTGCCAGAAGGAGCGGGAAGAATTCGAGTTGGAGAGTTGAGAGCATTTAGTATGGATGAAATTATTTTTAGTAGAGCGAAGAACAGACTTAGCACGATTCCGGGCTGAAACGTAAAGATTATGTGATTCAGGGGTGGGTTGGCTCCGGTACCTTTTGTAGGCCTTCTCCTTGTTGCGGACAGCATTAGAACAAGCGTGATTAAACCAAGGCTTTCTTGCGTTAGTCAAAGGATATGAGAAAGGAATGTATGCTTCCATGCCCGAGAGAATAACCTCCGTAATGCGCAAGGCACACTCAGATGGCTCACGGCCATGGAAGCAATAATCATTCCAGGGAAAATCAAAGAAGTACTGCCTGAGGGCCTCCCAGTCCGCGGCTCCAAAATGCCAGATTATGTCTCTGAAATGTCTGAGAGCTAAAGCCTCCCACCTAGCGACACTGTAGTTACATTCAAAGCATTGAGGGCACGGCAAGCATATATTATTACACGTTTTCTCTTTACATGAGTAATATGCATCAATACTGCGCCAAGGCCTACACCAGATATGCCTATACAATGAAGAAGAGGCTTCTTATAATCTTGAGGAGCCAAAGCTGGGGAATTGATAAGTTCTATCTCCAATGTTTCAAAGGCATGAAGGCATGAGACTGATCATTAGTTCAGACAAAAGGTTAATTTTTTCTTAAGTAATTTAATAGGAAGGGCGGCGATCTGTACTTAACCTTGAATAAATCGCCTATAGTAGTCAAACAGTCTAAGGAAACTCATTACATCATCCGTACTGGCGGGTGCTTTAACTTCCTCATCTGAGGTATGAATACCCTCAACATCAACCACTTGCCCAAGAAATTTATTTTTATTACACAGGAAGTTACATTTACTGCGCGTAACATTTAGCCCTGCAATTTGGAGGCGATAAGTAACTTGCTGTAGTTTTGCAAAAACGTTCAGGGATTGATTTACTCACCCCAGTGATGACATCTAGACAAGCAAAAAGAGAATGTCCGATCATACCAGTGAATACAGAATGGATAAGCCTTATGAATATTGATGAATCATTTCTAAGACCAAAGGGAAGCCTTTTAAAATGATAATAGCCAGAAGGGGTACTGAATGCAGTTATAAGGCGAGACGACTCGTCCATTTCTACTTGCCAGTAGCCACTATTTATGTCAAGATAAGTGAAAATAACGTTATTTTCACCAAGTGATTTTAGTAAATCTGTTAAGGTTGGAAGTGGGAATCGACTGGGTACAGTGACAGAGTTAACATTAAGGTAGTCAACTACAGGTTTAAACTCACCTCCTTTCTTGGGGACTAGGTAAAGCTGACTCTTCCAAGGACTGATGGAGTGTTCAGTGATGCCCTGGTTAAGAATATGCCACACTATCTCGTCAGCTTCTTTTCGCAAGCTATGGGGTAATCTATATACCGGGACCAAAACTGGATAAGTACCGGGAACCAGTTTAGTAGTGTGCTTTATAAGATTTGTCTTCCTCATAGGTTCACTAGATAAGACCACAACATCTCAGTAGGTCTGCAAAAGATTAATTAATTGTACTTTATGTTCAGGAAAACCTCTCGGGTTTACTTCAACGGTAATATCAACTGAAGGAGTCGTAGCAGAATGCGTGGAGTTTTCAATTGTATATACACCATGTAAATTATCAACATCATCCTTAAAAGTTACAGAAAATGGTCTATCCTGGCACACCCTTACGGCCGAAGGGTACGCCAGGAAATCGCCAGTCTTTGTACCACTTCTAAGCTTTAGTGGAACGTAAAGATAAAAAATTATCCTCCAACACGGGAACACATGGCTAACTCGTATGTTAAACCTCTCACACCACACTTATCATATACGGTTAGTGCATTCATTTCTTTTTTTGCATCTACAACACAGAAAGTGACTTTCGTGAATTCATGCTGCAACAAAACTGTGCACCATTTGTCACTGTTTGTTTCATCTCCCGTGTTGCAAAATGCCATTCAGGGTCTCTGAGGTAGTTAAATAAGATGTAGATCAGTAAACTGTTGTGTCACTGTTGGAGGGGGATGTTATGAGATACGGGTACTAACTTATCTTCATTACTCTCTACTGGTTACTGTAGAGTAGGAGTTTCGGTAGACTGTGCCACCGAATTTTCCCGTGAAAGGACAGAGGGTGGGTATTTCATGCCCGTCAGTGCCGTAAATACGTTACAGTCCTTTTCACATTTTTCTACACTGTATGTTTCATTTCAGATACTTGTTCCGCACATCCTCTGCCACTTCTAAAACCATGCTGTTCGTTACTCACCAGATATTCCGGTGTATTCCTTAACTTCTCTAGCATGATAAACCCAGATACATATCGAGTAACCCTCTGTAGCCGTATTTTGTATTTTTTTTCCACTTATTTCGATTGCCTTTGTTTCCGTACATAGCATAATCACAGCCTTCTTCCAGTCGACTGGTACAGAAGCTGGCATCCAAATTTTCTTACACATTTCCAGCCAAGACTTCAGTGCTCTCTTTTCACTCTTCATCATCTCTACAACACCTCATAAACACTTGATTTTTTAATCATTTGCCTACACACAGCACCCCTCACTTCAAACAGCGATGCATTTCCGGCACCGAATAACTAATTATTTTGTAACCTGAAGTTTCCTGAGAAGTTAATGGTTAATTTTTTACATTCAGTACTCAAGTGCTTGATGAACAAGATACTTTTGTACTTTTATTTAAGTACATTCGCCTCATGATACTATGACGAATAAATTTTTGGAAACAATAAAACCAATCTAAGTTCCGAAACTGGATACTTTTTACAACTCATATATATATATATATATATATATATATATATATATATATATATATATATATATATATATATATATATATATATATATATATACATATATATATATATATATATATATATATATATATATATATATATATATATATACATATATATATATATATATATATATATATATATATATATATATATATATATATATATATATATATATATATATATATACATATATATATATATATATATATATATATATATATATATATATATATATATATATATATATATATATATATATATATATATATATATATATATATATCTACTAAGTGGTTTAGGCTGACTGGTAGAGATTGTATGTAGGGTGAGAAGTGCTTGTAAGTGTATTGTAGTATTGGAGTGGCTTTGGATGTGTGTGTAGTCTGTGAACCAAGTGTAATCGGCCAGCGCAAGACGACTGGGTGCAAACATACTTTACAGTATGCGACACTGGTTCAACCACAGCACCCCTGATGTCCGCCAATGCAGTACGTTGCCAGAAGAACACTCCCAAAGTTCATTACCCTGGCGGGGCGCGAACCCTCGTTCTTCAGTGTACGAAAACGCACACTTTACCATTGTACCATAGAGGCTCCATATATATATATATATATATATATATATATATATATATATATATATATAGAGAGAGAGAGAGAGAGAGAGAGAGAGAGAGAGAGAGAGAGATTACCCAGCTAATAAAATCAACTGTAGGCATTATAAGTTGCTAACTTTACAACGAGCCCATGATCTGAAAAAGAAAAAAAAAATGCCCTGGTTCTATTGACAGAGCAGACTTGTAGATCGCAGGTAAGCAACTGTCCCAGTGGGGCCTTCCCATAGGTTCCTACACCCTTGCTGTTGTGACTGCGTTTTTATGTGGCATGTCTATGAAGTATTCCATTATGTATGTGTTTCTGTGTGGGTATACTGAACAAGCAGGGCACTTGTCATCTGTGATTCCATCAAACCCAAATCTAAACACGTAACTGTGAAGGCTGGGTGATATCCTCATCTAAGCCTAGGTAGGTGAACTCAATCAGCTAGCTGGATGCCGGGAAGAAGGGCTTGTATTATATTGTTCAGATCGAGGTGTATTACCCTACGCGTGAACTGAATACGAGTATGTCGATGTTTTTTTCATTGCGAGCGCTGAAATGTCTGGGAATGAGAAGCTGTTGAAGAAGACGTACTTGAAGTTGTGAGAAGACTATTTCATGTGCTTAGTTTTATTGTCTCGCTGTGCCTTATGAAACAATAGGAAATTTTACGAATGCATTCCTACATACTCGCATGTTTCCGTATGAAAAGGAGGATATGAGATGACCTCACCGACTCACCTTTGATATTTCTGAATGACACTCAATGAGACATGTAATTATTGTTCCTCACTAAGCTCGCAAAACTAACACGTAGGGGTTTGTAGCACATGCTGATTAGTAGATCAAAAAATACTTGTTCCACTCTCACACAGTGTGTGTGTGTGTGTGTGTGTGTGTGTGTGTGTGTGTGTGTGTGTGTGTGTGTGTGTGTGTGCAGGAAAGACGAATTTTATGTCTATGTGGTTAATCTTATCGGATATACCCACGTACCTTTTTCGACATAATTTCTGGATGCGGCCCGGCCAAAACTTATTTTTATCGTTGCCATGAGGTACAGTGATATGAAGAAGTAGCCACAGAAGAATACAGCGCAAGTAAAAGAGCAAATGACAGTTGGTATGCATTAGAGTTAACCATACAGGTCAATACCGAGAAAACAAAGAATCTCCCATTTGCAGTGGGTAGTCTCAAATAAATGATGATACTGAATATGATGATGGTATCAGAAATAATGATGATGGTGACGATAATAATTATAATGACGATAATGATGATGATGATGATGAAGATGATAGTTTTGTCAGACTGGGCGTAATATTTGAAACGGTACAGCTCGCCAGCTGAAGTACCTACCCCACAATATTTTTAATTGCGTACAAAACAAAAAAAATATATATATTTTAAAAAATTTGTGAGGGCACATGTCCGTGACTGTATGGAAACACAGCAAAAGCGATATCATTACCACTAGGGTAGATGAAACTGCTCCAGACTAGTTGTTTTTAATAGGCTTGCAGTGCTATGCAAATCCGAGTAGCCAAATATTCAGTCAAATGCCAGACTGTGGGATGTGTCAGAGAAAAGAAAAAATAATAGCGTATTGGGGAAAAAAAAAAATAAGGAAGAATACTATTATAAATTAAACATCTTGTGTTGCACAGTGTCCAGTAACAGTGAACATAGGCATTTTTAAAAAGTAAATGAATAAGTAATATAAGTGAGCCTGCTGTATATGTCAAAAAGGTGTGTGGTCTGTGCATGTACGAGAGAGGTTACAGAGGAAAAAGTGTTTCGGGTATGCATGGAAACTTTTCTGTATTTCCAGTCCATTGCTCCTTCGTGTGCGACACAAAGTGAGTGAAAATTCCGAAACATTTTGTGGTTGGAAACAAATGTGGAAGTGTGGTGACCCAGAACCCAGTTTGGCGCGGGTCACTTCAAGCGGTGACACTGCACTCCACAGCCACTCTAACCAACATATACTACACACACACTTAATCCTGTCACTGTCGGAACAGCTCTAGAATTCTATTCCAACTAACGCCAATGGATTATATTAGAGTCAGTCTTAGAAGTATGCGATAAGTAATAACATCACCTTTAACCCTCCCTAGGTCGGGCGAACTCTAGTATGCTTTCTATTCAAACATCAAACAACCTTATTCAGATGCTAGTAAGTTAATACGAGCCTTTAGCTGTTTATCATGCTAACCAGAATGGTACGATTTTTGGCAACACGCCCTATACCGTTGCGCTAGATTCAATGTGTGTGTGTGTGTGTGTGTGTGTGTGTGTACGCGCGCGCGCTGCTGCTGCTGATGATGATCATGAAAAGGATGAAAATTATACTTTAAACAAGGTGTTCAACTGCTAGAACTTTCTTGCAGGTTATCACTTTTTAGTATAATTTAACACATGTACATTAGATGTGACAGTTAATTATTGCTGACTGAGTAGCAATAATACTGTACATTTTCCTAGTGCAGTATCAGTTGAAACTGATCGATTTGGTTGTGTAGCCTACTGACATTATTATTTTTTATTTCATGAATGTATACTGTAGGAAATTCATGTAAAGCAAATCTGAGACTTTTTTTTTACTTACATAAATAACGGAAGAATGCTTTTATTTTGTACTGAACTTTCTCATAACAAAAAATCACACATGAGTTTGCTAAACTGAATGTGTCTCGAGCTTTTCAGCTACTTACATAAAAGAAAAAAAAAGCACAGCAGAAAACTTTTTTTTTTTGATACTTTTTATTGTTGGCCTAGGGTAATGACCTACTGGTAAGAAAGTGACTGAATAAGAGAGAGAGAGAGAAAGACTGGGTGATATGAGGGCTGACAAAGTGATGTAGACCCTTTATCCATTTCACTACAATGGGTCTTTCTTTAGATGAATGAAAACAACGGGAAATAGCAAAAATGATACAAAATAACTTTTTGGTGTTAAACAAAGCTTACTCGTACTACTAAGCATTCACCAAAACTTACTAATAACAGTCTCTCTAAGTTGTAAGAAATTATCCGGTAGTAACAAGAGTAATGTTGTACGTGGTTGGGTAGGAGGTAGGGGTATTCAGCCACGTGCCCAGTAACACCAGGCGCCGGGGAGCAGAGTTCCGTTCTGTACACCTTTTTGAACCACACGCAAAGTTTGATTTTTCCAAAGATATTCATTTTCCATTTAACTTAGTTTACACAGACCTAAATTATCCTAACTTAACCCAGTCTAACATACTAACCTAAATGACTAGCAAATTAACCTAACCTGACACTAATAAATCATACCTTACCTTACCTACAATCTATTGAATAGGAAAACGCGCAAAAATGGTACGATCAAAGGCACAGGTCGTGTCGTTGCATTGTCAGAAGATTAAGCGTAACATGTGAAACATAAAAGCTTTATCATAGTTGCATATTCATGGTTGACTAGCCTGACTTCAAGCATCATATCTGCTGCTGATGAAATGACGTGATAATTGAACCCATGAAATTCCGAAGCTTTAACATCGATTCGTGAAAATTGTTGTGTCCGAAAGACGAAATGTGAACCATTTTGGGTCAGAAGATGACATCCTACCCGTTACCTCTTATATCTTACCCATACCCCCCCCCACAAAAAAAAAAAAAAAAAGTCATGTAGACCTAGTATATACATTGTTATGGAGAGGGCAAACAACATGCATCCAACCACTAGGGAGATGAGAGAGGACATGATTATATATTTATTTATTTATTTATTTCTTACGGGAAATTGATCCCGATCAGACAGTGGAAACACTCGGTGCAGACAGAACCGCAAAAAAAGATGAATTAGGCGATTTCTGGAGGAAGACGCAACGGAGAGCGGTCATCGTTCAGGTCGCCTGGTTTTAGCACACCACAACAGGACCAGGAGATAATCACAATGATGGAAAGCAGCAATTACAAGCAATACTTAGGTCTTAAGAGATGAATTGCACCTAGAATGACGCATACGAATTATTGTGCGAAGACTTCGGTCCTCTGGGTTATGCGTTCGAAATCCAGCCCGTGGAATTCAGTTCGTCATTCATAAATAAACATTCGATAATACTTATACAGTATCTCAACCCGCATACGTAAAACAGTTTGGATATTTTAAATACTGAGAGATAATGACGATCACATCTCATAACCATCGATCGACAAGCTAAATAGAAGTTAAAAAAATAAAGAAGGAGATCTGATTTCCTGACAATTCTTTAGCTACTGTAATTGAATTCCTGTGTTCCTGACAAGACAGTAATAAAGGGAACACATGAGAAACGGTTCATATATATCAGTGCTCTTCAACCATTTTTGGCGTCGTCCACCCCTAATGTTGAATTGGTAAAAGCTGTCCACCCCAATCGGTTAACTGTATAATCCCATGATCCTAACCTTATATATTTACTTTTTTAGATTCTTGAATGTACAAATATGTAGGCAAGTAAAAGCAATTTCACTCATTATTAATTTGCAGTTTATTATTTTTCCATTATGCATTTCATATGATTACATAATGCAGTCTCATTACAAGACAAAATACAACATCAGTGCAATTTAAAAAAAAAAAAATGGCATCTCTCCTAATGAAGCAGATCAATAAGCAATATTCCGCATAATATGCGTGGTATTTGATATATTCCAAAAATCAAATTATTCTTCATTTTTAAGTCTACATATACCGGAAAAAATAGTTTCATTCACTTTTTTAATTTCCAAATTTTAGTTATAAATTCTTCCATATAATTATTCATTCATTCAAAATATACATAACATAATTTTATCACTGAAGTTCCAAAGCAAATAAATTATCTTCATAAATTTTAAAACAAGAATAAAATTGCAAACAATATGTTTCATATTTGCCGTTATAACAAGAACGTCATGAATCTTCCTCCAAAAAACAAACAAACAAAAAACAAATATTAGTGGTTTGGCTGGTGTTGCAGTTTGTCTGCTATCAGGTTGAATCGAGGCACCGGACGATTTTCCAGTGCAACCCGCATCAGTGGATCTAAATTGAGAATGGCATTCCTTTTCTTTGTCTTGATTAAAACTAAGCTTGAGAAGCCTTGTTCACATAAATATGACGTTACCTGATCAGCCAACTCCTTGTATTCAGGATTATCAAGCAGGGAAATCCAGAAATCCACAGGGTGGCCAAATGTCTTGAAAGCTGCTTTTTGAGAGTAATCCACTTTAAGCTCCAATAGGGCATCAGAATGATCGGTTCCACCATCTGAAAATGGATTAAATACCCACATCTTGGAGGCCAGGTAGTCATTCTCACTGTCTGGGAAATAACATTCAAGATTTTCCTGCATCAATGTAAGGTGTTTGATAATCATTTGGGACATTTGCACCTCCAGTGTCTGCCCTCCTTCCTGCATACCATGTTCCCTGCCACATTCTCTCATATACTTAGCAAATATTTCAAAGTCACAAAAACATCTCTTCTCTACATTGCTTTTCCATTTTTTCACCTTCAGTTTGAATCCATTTATTTTTCCTATACTTGTAAAGATATCCCCACCTTTGCCTTGCTGACTGATGTTCAACTTGTTCAGATGGTCAAACACTGAGGCCACGTAAGACAGCTTTGCCAGCCACTTAACTGCCATGGGATTTGCTTCCTCAGTAAAGAAAACACAGAGTTCTTCTCGCAGTGCCAATACTCGATTGAGAACCTTCCCGCGTGATAGCCAACACACTTCAGCATGCAAGAGAAGTTTGGTGAAGTTTGCTTCCATATCCTTACATAACTCACTGAACATTCTGTGTTTCTTTGCATGCGTACGTATATGATTCACCATTTTTACAACATCAACAAGCAGTAGCTCAAAGTCATTTTTCTCATTCGCATTCCGAGCCATATTCAGACGTTTTGCCACTAAGGCTTCCCTGTGAATCACGCAATGAATGGGGACACAATTCGATGAGACAGCTTGGATTTTCCTGACAACACCATTGATTGCACCAATCATTGCTTTTGTACCATCAGTAGTAACTGATTTGCATTTTGACCAGTCGATGCCTTCTTCAACAAAAAAAATCATTTAGTTTCTGGAAAATACTGTGTGCTGTTGTTTCTACACCCAGCTGGAGGCAACACAAATAATGTTCAACTATAGTTTTTGCTTCTAGTTCTGGAAACCGACGGTAAACAATCAACTGTGCTTCTCCTCCTATGTCTGTGGTTTCACCCACTTGTATGCCAAATGATGATGCTAGACGCAATTTTTTAATAAGCTGTTCCTTCAAATTATCTGCTAACATCATGGATCGGCGACTTGTATCTGACAATGGGATCTGATTTACCTTCTTCACTGCTTCTTTTCCTCCATGTATAAGGTCAGCTGCTACTTCAAGGCATGGCAGTACAACACTTTCAAGTTCAGTGAAAGGCTTTTTTTTCTGAACTATGATATGTGTCATCTTAAGAGAAGCAAGAGTAAGTGATTTTGTGTCAAATGGCGTGACTTGACTTTTGAAAGTGGCCTGTTGTTTTGAGTATGCTTCCAAACTTGCCTCAAAGAATTGCTTTGATTTGTTTTGGTGTTCAGGGTGTTTAGTCTTCAAGTGTCGATCAAGTTTTGAGGGAACTACATTTGCAATGCTGTACGTTACATTACAAAAAAGGCACTTTGCTGGTGGGAAAGGATTTGAAGCTTCTTCTACTGGTCGGAAAAATCCAAATGCAATATGGTTATCATTCCACCGTTTTCGTCTCTTCTTACGGAGTGAAGATTGATCCTTTCTGGTAGTCTCCTTGTTCTCTGTGAAGTCCGTAGTAGTAGTTCCAATTTGTGAGGCTTGATTGGAAGTATCATCTCTGCTTGATGTAGCAATCGACTCGGGTTTCGCTGGGTCAGCAGTGCCGTCTATTTTCTTGAAGTACTTATATAGTGACATGCTTGCGTCTCTTGAGCACTACAGTTGTAATCTGGAAGAAGAAAGGCAAGCGTTAGTTATAAATAATGCAATGATTGAATCTGTGAAACCTATGAAATCAATGAAGTGCCCTCTAAGACTGTATTAGTTCGATGACATATAAAATAATATTTCTTCACAAACACATAACAGGTCACACATAAAATAATACTTCTTTACTAACACAGAAATACACATAAAATAATACTTATTCACTAACACAGAACATAACTTCACAACAAATTATTCATTATAATCAGCTCATAAATTTAATAAGAGTATTATTTTATCCATACACGAAATGTATGAAAACAATAAACCTAATATACCTAAATAAAACTAATACTGTAAGACAGTGTAATAACAACAGCAGTAATACTTACACAAGGGATAGAACGACAAGACAGAGGAGGTGTGCTTATGCTCCAACAGCAACTCTCCACTTTCTGAGCCCAGCTGCCCAGAGTTGCCAGCGTTGCCAATCAAATGAACAGGAACAGAACGTGTTACATATCACAGTGTTGTTAATGAAATGAATAGGAACTGGACATGTTTACAGTTAGGCCTAGCTAATAAGTTAGGTTTAAGAGAGAGGAGAGCTAGATGGGGGAGTGATACTTAGCTATTATAGTGGCGATATGTAATATACAAATATATTTAATGTTCACACTTTGTGATAAAACTGAAGGGAAAGACAGAGAGGTTAAATCTTGTATAAATTTCATTGTCAGTGTATGCATTTCGAGATAAAGCTGGATTAAGTGCTCGTGAGCTACAGAAAAATCAACATACAGGCTATCTTTGACTACACATATGTAAATTCTCCACTTGTATTATATTATTTATTTCTTCTTTTTTATTCTATCCATATACGGTAATGATCTGGTCCACCCTCTGTCCACCCAAAGAAAGCTGTCCACCCCACACTGAATTTCGTCCACCCTAAGGTGGACCGTCCACCCAGGTTGAATAGCACTGATATATATCAAGTAAGAGTAGTAGTTGGAAAGACAATTTACAGGTATGTTTCACTAAGTTACCTAAAATAAGCATGCATCCACAGGTTCTTCACTTGGAGCAAATGACATCTCATGACAGTGCTTCCAAACGTCCGTATGACACAAAACAGAAAGCACCAAAACTAGAGCCTTTCAGCAGAAGTTTCTTCTGTTTTCGCAACACGATTTTTGTCTTAATGTACACAGAACGGAAATCAACTGCCGGGTAAAGGTTCTTCACCTTATCCTCTTAGTTGTAGCTGTCTAAGTATCTGGTGGAACACACACACACACACACACACACACACACACACACACACACACACGTATTATAGAATTTGCCGCCAAATCGGAAATACTGCTTACTGAACGTAAGGAAAGAACAGTTGATGGTATTAATTTATGGAAAACTGACATGGTCTGGTACGTAAGCGAATATGCTACCACTTTTTATTTATTTATTTATATATTTATTTTTGGTAGGGGACACTAACAAGCTCATGCAGTTTTAAATAAGAATGAAAACATTCAAACATTTTTTTTATAGAAGACGACTTGCAAACGTCGGATTTCGTCCAAGTTGCCGTTATCGCTGTTTGGTAACGAACAGCCTGAAGTAAAGACTACGTCCAAATGTCGTCAACGGCACAAAAAGCTTTGAAACAGAAATCCACGGGTACATTATACACCTGACTGTACCATTGCCCAGGCTTGTCCAGGCCAGTCATAGTAGCTAACCTTTTCAGTGCGGTGATGTCTGGTTTATCCTAGTTTTACTACTTCTAGACCATGCCATTCTGGTCAGCATAACTTCTTAGTGGTGAAGGGGTTAATGAAGTCAACATCTATCTCCACCATCCTAAAAAGAAATCTCATAATCTGAATACAATCGTTGGGAGATAGTAAGAGCAGAATACAAGCAACATCAGACTGAAGAGGTGAATGAATTACTGACTGCAAGGTCACGAAATCGAAGCCTGACAGTTACTGTGAACGTTTAGCTGATATTTTAAAATGTAATTTTTTTTTTTCATCCATAGACTGATTTTCATTATAATTAGTGCCTAGGTGAACAACAACCTAACTTATTTTCATTATTAGCTGCACAAACAGAAGCACACAAGCATAAAAAACACTTAAAAGCAAGCAGAACACACACACACACACACACACACACTTATTGTTTTTTCTGCGTCGAGCACTGTCGTCCATTTAAAGATAACTCAGAATAAAATTTTATTCTTTGAGGCAAACTGTATAGGTATAATGATTGTCACAGCGCCACCATGTTGCTTAGTTTTTGTTAGGGACGTGGAAACAAAACATGCCTTATACCCATGTCTGTTATTGGTATTTGTGTACAGGGTAGGTGGGGGCGCTCGCCATCCACTCACTTGATGTAGTGCTGCTCTCGTGTGTCTGCCCTTTCCTTTCCTCCATCCTTCTTTCATTCCCTCCTCTTCTTTCTTTCCTTCATTCTTTCCTCGTCCTTCTGCCTACAGCTGACTTTACACTCCCTCTTCTGTCTTTCTTTCCTTCATTCCTTTCTCTTACTTCTGCCTGTGAGTGACTCTACACTGAGTGACAAGCCAAATGGTTTCCTGTACACCAGGAAACCATTTACTACGCTGGGTGGTAACCATATAACCAAATTTTGGCCTGGTGGTTTAGTGGGTAATTACGGCACTCCAATCGGATTGAGCCGGTGAATGTTTATATCCAAGGGATGGTTGAGGTTTATTGCTCACGTAATGCCACTCAGAGATGAGTGAGGCTGGTCACTCTCATCTTAAATGTCAGGGCCAACTTGCCTATCCCCGGGCTTCTACGCTACTCATGGGGAAACGTAGGATTGGATGATGGATGGATGGATGGTCTACTTCACCTGCTCGTACAACCATCTGTGTCCCAGTATACCGCTTTTTCAGCATGCAACCCTCTCAGCCTGTTGCAGCCTCCTAACCTGTAATTCTCCATCTCTTAAACTCTCATCATTTGAACCTTCCTAGCTTGCAAGTGTCCCAGCCTGCAGACATTCCAGGATGTAACTCTCCATCTCATAAACCCTGTTATCCTTCGAACCCTCTCAGCCTTCAATCACCCTACCCTGCAACTATTCCATCCTATATTCCTTCCAGCCTGCAACTGTCTTAGCCTGCAATCTCCCAGCCTGCAACCAGCCACACGTTTGCAAAATAACTGCATGTGCAGCGCAAGGGTTGCGTCTGTGTGGCTAGATACTGGAATATTAAATGTTTAGGAGGCAATAAGTGGTGCCAATAAAGGCTCGTTGTGGTGTACGATGCGGTGGCAGATGTCGGATTATTATTTTGATCACCGATTTATTTCTTGCCGAGTCCCACAGAAGCTAACTGCTAATTTTACTTGAGTCTTTGGGGAAGGTCACGCTAGCTTTTTGTTGCGCAAAGAAATGGAAGCTGTAGTGAATGTCGTCTCTTCCAAGAGACTTAAATGAGAATGTGTCATAATCAAGAGTAGCTTATTTCGAGATGGCTAGACATATTGCATGTAAAAGACGTGAGAACTTAAGCAGGGGTGGCACAGAACACAGTAAAATTATTCCAGTGTTACCAAGCTGTATATATCAGAGAACTGGAAGCGAAACAGCTGAGTGTGTATGAATACGTGCGTGCTGAGTTCTCACATTAGAGGAGGAGGCATGTTTTCAAAAAATTCAGGCATGCAACATTCAGGAAATTGTGATAATAAAGAAGTAACTTACACTGCGCAGAGAGAGAGAGAGAGAGAGAGAGAGAGAGAGAGAGAGAGAGAGAGAGAGAGAGAGAGAGAGAGAGAGAGAGAGAGAGAGGTTTTTAACTCCACGTTGATTTATCCGCTTCAGTCCGATGATTTATACTTCCATAATATTTGCTTCGACGAAACCATTTCATTCTCCACGGGAGAGGGGTTAGTGAAGCGTATATACAGTATATCCCTCCCCGCGTTTGAAAACTGCCTGGAAATCTGAGAAAAAATAAGCTGGTGGAAGCAATAATATATATAAAATGTCATCTGAGGAATCAAGCGCTTAGTTTGAGAAAGATGTGGTATCCAGTTACGTACAAGGAGTAAAGAAATCGACATAAAAATAGTTTGGTATGAGGATAAATAAAGTACGAGGATACAAGCTTGTCACTGTACAAGTTAAAATACTAGTTACTGACGAATGGATGAGATGAATGATATATATATATATATATATATATATATATATATATATATATATATATATATATATATATATATATATATATATCATCATCATCATCATCATCATCAGCCGTTTGAGTAGCCACTGCAGGACCGGCCTATCCCGACCGAAGTCGAGACGATACAGCCAATGCATCTCTACCAAGTGGCTTAGGCTGTCTGGTATATATATATATATATATATATATATATGTGTGTGTGTGTGTGTGTGTGTGTGTGTAGACAGACAGAAACAGGTAGACAGACTGATAAACAGACAGAAAGACAGACGTAGATAGATAGATTGATAGACATGTAACTAAAGGACAGTTAAAGTGATATGATGTGATCGCCTGAGAATGTTTACCACAATCTCTCTAATGCAGAACATTGAACTATAATCCATTGAAGAACTGCGCGCCCGCCATGCACTCTCTTCCTAACCTGATCGTTTTTGCAGTATTTACAGGTAACATTTACCCATCGTTACGCAACCTAACCTAAGTGGCCTACCCTAACTTAATCTGACTAAGACATCCCTGGAAAAGAGTATTGTGCCGAAATCAACAACGGTTTGGAGATTTTTTTGCAGATTTACACCCAACTTTTAAAAGCTGTTGCTGTTCTGACCCCACTCTACCCTGCACGATTTCATAAGTGCTTTAACCCTGATAGTCCCATGGCTTACCATTTTTCCTTTGTAACACTAGATAATGCAATACATCACAAGGTGAGCTCGTTCAGCTGTTCTCGTTGTTGATTAATCCCGGTCTGTCTAGCTGGGCAGACCCTTCGATCGCACGTAAGCAACTGCTTCTATGGATTCGTCCCCTAGGTTCTCTTCATTGTTCATGTTCAATCAGCATCTATGTGTGACGTGTGCTTTGCAGTATTGTGTTGTGTGGGCCTTTTCTGTAAGTGAGGGACGTGTCATCTGCAATTCCAACCGTCCCTAATCTAAGCTGATGACTGAGGAAGGCTGGATTTCTTGATCAATGCCTAGCTAGGTAAACTCGATCTTCTACATTTAAGGATATTTCCGACAGGTAGATATCGGGGGTTGGGAGGATTATAACACAGTGTACTGATCGATGTGTTGCATTACCCTGTGTTTGAAACAAAGTATGTATGTACATTAGGTGTTCCTCAATTGCTAGTGCTGGAATGTCTTATAGTGGTATGTTGTTGAAGAGGTCCTAATAATGTTTCTGTGGTGACTGTATGTCTTGTGGTGTGTGGCTTTTTTATATAACGACAATAGTTTTGTGTGTTAGCACATGCTGCCGTGTAGACTTATGTACCCCTCATATCGAGAGATTCTCTAACAGGGAAAGCTTTAGCTTTAAGGTATAAGTAACCTGTGTGAGCGGTACAAGTGCAGCCATTGTTATTCTGTGATGTCCATGGTCTGAGGTGTTAATGGAATTACGTAAATCACTCCATACTTAAAAAGTACTTGAAATAGATCCATACTGAAAAAGTACTTGACCCTGGTGGGAATAGTATCTTAGTTTTTCATTTATATCATACCGGTATATTATATCATATTATTTTCCCTTGCCTTCAGGGATGCTTTATTTGTACATCTGATTACTATTCCCTTTAGTTAATATCTCATGATTTTATGCGGCATATAAAGCCCCACGGGTTTAGGTGTACTGTATTTGTTGTATTAAAAGGCGTGAATCAATTAAATTTTAAGTGCTCTATCATTATTTAAAATTTAACACTTATAATATGAATACTCATGATATTTTAACCAGACGAGGAAGATCATTGGCACTGCAATAGATTGAAAAATGCTTAGTACCCTACAAAAACAAGGAAATTCTGTTTGTATTATCGCAGCTGAGCCTTCAGTCTGTGGTCGATCAGTCAAGTTAAAAGAAAGTATTTGACGTGTTATAGCCGCATATGAGAGGTGCCAGGCTGATGGATGGGAGAGCTAAGGGGAGAAGGGAACCTCGGGAAAGGATGGTGCTACGGGGAAAGAGGTGAGACTAGGAAGGATATGAGCAAGAAGGATGAGTGAGGTAACAACAGAGCAAAAGGAGAGACGTAGCAAAGATAGTTTGCAGGATGAAAATATGAGATAAAGCCAGTGCAGAGTGAGGACAGGTGACAAGCGGTGAGATCTTTTGCAAAATTGTTCTCAAAATTGAATCCCTTCGCGTATTTGTCTATCGCGTATCTGTCTATCTATCTATCTATCTATATCTATATCTATCTATCTATCTATATCTATATCTATCTATCTATCTATCTATCTATCTATATATATATACAGTATATACAGTATATATATATATATATATATATATATATATATATATATATAATCACCTCACCGTGAAGACATGTATGCAAAATAACCACAGAATAAATGAAAGTGGTGACAGTGAGTACTTTCGTATATTACATCTTCAGACAGAGTGATACAGAGACGTACAGGGTAGAGGTCTTTTATGCACACCCGCTACAGGGAGTGGCACACAGAACAAAGGATGACTTAAATTAAAACTGATGATACACAGAACAATAGGTACCTAACTTTTTACCATAGGGATGCACCTGACGAAAGGGGTAAATACTGCGGCTTAGCTTATAATATGCAAATCTGCAACTGGGAGTGGCACACATAACAAAGGATGACCTGACTTAAAAATTATCAAAACGCAGAACAACAGGTACATGACTTTTTTCCTCTGGGATACACCTGACAAAAGGGTAAATACTGCGGCTCATCTTAAGAACCTAGAGGATTAATGCTAGGTGTGTCCTAAACAGGTGTGACTGCACTACCAGGAGAAGACAAGAAACAATCAGTTGGTAGTTTTGCTGGTACTGCTTCAAAATTAATTCAGTTAACAATTTAGCACACTTAAAATGGCCATAGCTCATGTTTACATGCTTTTCATTTGTGCCACAAATTAGGCAAGATTCTATTACATTTCTTTCATCAAAGCTTTTTGACCTTGCTAGAATCTTAGAGCCTACCCAGTCAGTATGGTGATCACTGAATGCTTTGTGCTGAAATAAACCGCTACTCTGTTGGGCTGTCCTTACACTGTATTTATGTTATGAGATCCTAGTTTCCAAATCTTTTCCAGATTGTCCTATGTAAAATTTGTAACAGTTTTTACACGAGTTTTGTAAACAAAGCCTGAATTACTAGATAGGCTATTCTTGATGAAGTTTTTTTTGATGGTGTTCTCATAATTGAATATTACATTAAGTTTCTTCAGTATCTGAACAACATCAAGAAAATTTTCATGGAAAGGGAGGACGAGTTTTTTTTTTTTTTTTTTATTCTGGCTATCTGGCTTATTAGTTTTGCCTTCAAGGAATCGTTTCTTGGCTGTATTGTGGCACTGAGTTAGTATACTTGGTGGATATTTTAGGTTCTTTCAATACTGTAAGTAATTTTTAGTTCATCATCTAAAAATTTTGCGTCTGAAATTCTGTATGCTCTTAAGTACATGGAAATGAACACAGACTGTTTTACGTTAATGTGATGGTTTGAATAATAATGCACATACGACATAATCTTTGTAGGTTTTCTGTATACCTTAGTCCTCAAAACATTTTTGTCCCTGATAACTTTTACATTCAAGAATGGCAGTTCATTATCCATTTTCACCTCATGAGTTAACTATATCGATGGAACTAAAGCATTTAATTTCAGGAGAAATTCATCAATGGGAACTCTGTTAGGTCAGAAGCACAGAATATCATCAACGTATCGGAGCCAAACTATGTTTTGCTCCTTTACGGAGGTCAGTAAATGTTTCTCAAAGTATTCCACGTAAAAATTTGCCAGACCTGGGGAGAGGGGATTACTCATGACCGTACCAAATTTTTGTGTGCAATATTTGACATCAAAGGTAAAAGATGAGTTCACAATGCACAGTCTAATTAGCCTGATAATGTTTTCAGAAGGAATACCATCAGTAACCCGCAGACTACCAACTGATTGTTTCTTGTCTTCTCCTAGTAGTACAGCCACACCTGTGTGGGACACAACTAGCATTAATCCTCTAGGTTCTTAAGTTAAGCCGCAGTATTTATCCCCTTTTGTCAGGTGCATCCCTGAGGAAAAACGTCAGATACCTATTGTTCTGCGTATTGATCATTTTTACTTCAAGTCATCCTTTGTCATGTGTACCATTCCCGGTTGCAGGTGTGCATAAGTTAAACTGTAGTATTGTGCAGTATTTACCCCCTTTTGTCAGGTGTATCCCTATGGTAAAAAGTCAGGTACCTATTGTTCTGCGTATCATCAGTTTTAATTCAAGTCATCCTTTGTTCTGTGTGCCACTCCCTGCTGTGGGTGTGCATAAAAGACCTATAACCTGTACGTCTCTGTATCACTCTGAAGATGCAATATACGAAAGTACTCACTGTCACTACTTACATGTCTCCTGTGGTTATTTTGTATACACGTCTGCACGGTGAAGTGATGTTTCTGCATATATATATATATATATATATATATATATATATATATATATATATATATGGATAAATAGACTGGTAGACAAATATAGATAGATACATAGACAGATGGATGTAGTATGAAATATTATGATCTTAGATATCAACTACTACTACTACTGCTACTGAAATCAATGTTATGCGGCTGGTTGCAAACGGTGTTGTATAAATTCTTTACTTGGTCATTTACTGTAAAGATGAATGCTTTGAGGTTAGTTTTAAACTGGAGAAATCTTAAAATTGCTCCGAAAAAGGCAAAATCGTTCCCTCTGTGTAGCAAGAATTTGCATACAAATGAATCTGCAATTATATTTTGACCGCCTCGCAGTCTGAAACACCTGCAGCCTCATCCAAGGAGCTAAGGAAGGCAACATCTCCACCCAAGCAATTTTACATCTAATGCCAAAAGATAATAATTTTGAAAGTTTTGCATTGCTAATCATTAGGGTAAACTAAGCAAAATATATTTTACTATTCAAAATTTACCAAATAATCATACATTTGTTCCAGTGAATTAACACCTGACAGTCTATGTTAGTCCTCTCGCCTTCTTTTTATTGATCATTTTATTTGTACCGTTAACCACTGTAGTACAGAGTACCTTGAAATGGCTCTTCTCCCCATCCTTCCACATCTGTTGTGTGGACCTCGTACCCCACCTCAGTCCCATTTCTCTGTTGATGAAGCTCCCCTACACCTATCTCCACTTCTGCTCCCATGTTTTGGTCCTTTTGCCCTCTGCTGATGGGTACCCTAGTCCCTGCCCTTGAATACCTTATTTTTCTCTCAGATTTTCTTTCATCCATCCTGTACAAAGCGCGCATCTGTGTTCCTCTGGTGCTTGTCGTGGTTAAAAGCGAGATAATTATAAATCACTTCCTTCATCTCGATGTTCCTGCTATGGCAGATCTTTCAGAAAATATTTGCTAAATTGAGAAAGTGAATGCCAGTGTGATGGGTCAGTTTCTGAACAATGTTTAAGTTTTATGTAGAAGTAAGAAAGGAGCCATAGGTCAGTTGCTTGCAAAAGTGTTATCCTTTCCAAATAAAGATATGCCGAGAGTTAATACGTGATATGCTAATGCTGCAATGTCAAGACACGTTATCTTGCTAAGAGCGGTTGTTGTAGACAGGAGGAAACAAAGAAAGAAGATTACCGATCTAAATATATAATTTGTTGTCTGCGCTCAGTAAAAGAGGATCTTGGCAATTTCAGTGTATAACAGAACTGATGAATAAAAATCAACAATGCATACTGATCATGTTTCGTTTTCTTATCCATGTATATTTCGGCTAAGTGTAAGTATAAATTTGAATGACTCAGTTATTCTAACCATGCTGCTATATAAGCACATAGGCTATGTTTAGTTCCAAATATTTATAAATTTTGCAGGATAATAAACATCTGTGAAACCCAGCACCCATTTTCAGGAATAAATTGTTTCTTTGATAATTCTAAACACACTGTAAAGTTTCGTAATATTAATCTAATTATAATATCCGTGCATCATCGTCGGTTAATCATACTTTCTTCATGTATCTTCCAGTCTGTCAGTCAGAATGATTCAAGTTATCTTGGTTGATAGTGATTACGTTTTTCCTTGTGAATTTCCTTTCTGTCCATCGAGCCTTTCTTCCCCCCTCAGACGACGAAAATGGAATATTTTCTTTTATCATTACTTTCTTAATCTCCTTTTACTTCGTCTCATCATCCGCAGCAACAAGTAGCACATGGAGTCCCTCATATACCCATGAGACACCAGGTCTCCCCTCCATCACTGATTAAACTTACTGCATGTTTTGTTCTCCCCCACCCCTCTCTTTGTCTGTCTGTCTGTCTCTGACACTCACTTTTGTAACTTTCGATAAGATATGATAGTGACACAGAACCCCGTTCGTTATTGTCAGATTCTATTAAAACAGTACTACAATATAATTATGATGGCTAAATTCACTTTCCACATCTTTTATATCAAGTGACACCATATTGAGTTAAATTCTCAGCCGCACTTTCTGACAGGATCACTGGCACAAAATTCCTATCGATCTTCATACCTCATGTGACGTCTGCGTGGGAAGGGCAACTACAGCCCAAAAAAGAGAAGTGGTGAAGAAGATAGTGAACTCGGGAGCAGAGAGAGAGAGAGAGAGAGGAGATATTTTTAGCCTACCAAGGAGACGGGACAAAACCCGAAATAATTAAGCAAATTTTATAAAAGACTGTAGTTCTTTGCAGTGTGTTAGTGAGAAGGAGACTGATGACTTCCTGATAAAGACTTTTATTAGAAGAGAAAATTATGCATTCTTCTTTTGAGAGGATTTAGATATTGGACATAATATAAACAAAACGTGTACCTAAGATGCAGAGATAAATGTGACTCTCACATGAATTATTACCAGAGACTGATGGCACATACTGATGTACACAGAGAAGTATGTGGTAGGTGTGGGCACCCATTATCCACTCAATGTAACGCAATCCATTAGTGAATCTACATTGAGTCAGGTCTGAAGAATACAACAGATCTAACCGCGCTCAGGTGCGTGACGTCACGCATCCTACTTGTCCCTCTCCCCCTTTCACTCCTAACCTCACGTCTCCTGTTGGCTCCATTTTCTGTGGTGTACACTCTCCTAAGCCTTCACTGAGAGCTCCGTTTTCTTAACATCATATAGATAAAAAAAAAGAAAGAAAAGAATGCATACTATTGCCCTCTACCTTACTAGCTTTTTCACTTTTTTGTTATATTGCCTTAAGTTTTTACAGTTGTTTAGAATGCACATTCTAAAAAATATACGGCAACGAACAAAGTACTGAACAATATCTGAACAACAGATTTACCAACATCTTTTGTAAGAAC
>NC_137053.1:50920357-50945480 GCF_032717465.1 Coenobita brevimanus | reverse complement strand
TCCTGGCTCCCTTTCTTGGCCTTAACTGGTTTCCATGGTAACACTAAAACAAATTTTCCATCACTTTTAATTGTTTCTGAAACTCTTCACTGAGTAGTATTAATTTTCCTACCTTTCTGCTTATAAATTCTACCCAGTTACTGTCATTACCTCTTTCACCATCTGCCCTTAAGACCTCATACTGGGGGAACGTACTTGCTTCGTAGCCATAAGCATATGTATCAAAACATACCTTTCTACCTCATCATCAAAATCTACAGATTCTAGCCTGTCTACTTCATTTTCTATCGTATCTTCCATTTCTAAAGTGGAAAATATCACGGCAGACAAAAACGGTTCACGGTCAAGGGACTCGACTTGTTCATTGTCAGTTGCATCCACTTTCTCAGGAAGTGTCTTGAGATATGCTTTTTTCAATATATAATGAGAGAGAGAGAGAGAGAGAGAGAGAGAGAGAGAGAGAGAGAGAGTTGGTGTAGTTGAGGTGTTTCTTCAAACGTTATGCAATATAAAATCATTACAGTATATATTAGATAAATAGATGGAGAGATAGATAAATAGATAAATACACAGACAGAGTTGTATAGAAGAGTTATTACAAGAAAAATGTAGTGATTAAGTCCGTCCATTTGATATTTCCATGGGTAACTGTTGAAATGTATCTTTAAAAAAGTATCCCATTGCATTTCCTTTTTTTAGTCAAGGGTCACGTTCTTACCTTTAAAATTTGGTCAGTTCAGTGATAGAAGTGCATCAACCTCTAGTTTTCTTTGATTTGGAAGTATTGGTATGTCCAGCAGTTCATATCTGAGTGACCATTTAAATGCACTCTGCTCAAAATGCCGACTGCCTACTCACGCTATGTATGGGTTAAAGATGTTTTTTCTTTTACATAAATGTAACCACTTTTGATGAACTTCTTCATTTCTTGGGAATCGAAAGAAGCTGATACCCTTAACCTTCTTTCTAGTCTTCATAATACCCTAATACTGCACAATTAGTAACCATTGAATAGTTGTGAACAGCACGGTGACCTTGAGGGAACTGAGTGAGCAAGAACCACTGGTGACCGTGCGACGCCGTGCGTGAAGATAGACACGTTTTCGTCCTGCCGCGGTTTGACCTTGAGTATTCTGCTTCAGACCTTGCACTGAGTGACAGGCTATATGGAAATTACAACTACGTTGTTTGGCAACCGTATAATTAATTCCTTGTGTAAAGGAGAAAGATTTTCTCCCCCCTCCCTCCACATTCCCTGCAGGCCTAGGAAAATAGAGGAAGTTGCAGAGATTAATGATCCCCAACATTTTATTTCGTATACACTTACAAAGGTATGAAGAGCCTCGGATCTTGTGTCTGCACCTGGCTAGGGCTGGGAAAATAAAAAAAAGGCTGCTGACATGTTCATGTGGAAAGTGAAAGGCAGAAATGAAAAATGTAAGAAGGCTGAAGTCGTGAGTGTGAGTCTTAAGTACGCATTGAGGATGTTGTGTGAAACAACAATGAAATAAGCGAAGTGAAGTAGTGGGAGCTTGTCCAGCGAGTAGGGTCAGGTATGAATACATGTGAACAACATAACAAAGGAGTTGTGCTGTTATGGTGATTTTTTTCTTTTTAATTCTGCTCAGAAGTTTCCTTGGAATGTTATCATAAATATTCATTTATCAGATAACCCACCTAGTCGGTAGAGTGTTGGCCTCTAGTCCTAATGGACCAAGGTTCAAATCATGGCTGGGGCGGGGAACTGCCAAGGATTTGAATTTCGCTAAAGCAGACTTTACTGATCTACCATATAGCCGACCGTCATGTCGCAAAAATACCCGTGCTAATACCAATACACCAGTCTTGTACGAGATGGCCTTTCCATAGTTCAATATGAACGGGGGATGACAGAGCCAAAATGGTGGTATGTGTAGGTGTATGGTACGTAGGAATACTGCTGAGCCTCAGGAAACGAGCTGTGTAGCCTGTTCTCAGAGTCAGACTCACAAACGAAAAAAGTGTAATTTATTGCTCCAGCCATTATCATTATCGTCTTTTCTGCTTGATTTATGAATGTTAATAATAATGGCCAATGTTCTTCATATAGAGTAACAGGAAGGGGTCTCTTACTTCAGCAAACATGACTATGATATGTACCCACTGAGATCAAAGAGCCATGCTATGTCTCTTCACCCCTTGTAATATACAGTATGGGTTGAGCTCAGAGAATTGAATTCATGAAATGGTGAATCATATAATTGGAACTAATGAAGGTTGAGACTGATAACTGGTTATATATATAAATCTGTCTATCTATATATCCCATTGAGTCCCAGAATTCCTGTGCGAGGGCTTTTGCCGGAAGGCTGCTAGGTGTAACACCCTCTGCCTGTCGGCTCATAGTCGTGAAGCTTGCAGGTCCCAACCCAAGGGTTCCCTTCTTTATTAAATTTTGAAAGCGCCCATTTCCATCCTATATTGAGGACACTGGGTGCGAATGGGTTATATATATATATATATATATATACAGTATATATATATATATATTGTGAAGAATGATGCTACGAAGCCTAAAACCTGTGGCCGTATTTGCAGTCTGAAATTCGGCACTGAACCCTTTACCTGGCACCCATGGAAATAATTGGAAATTCATTTTTTTTTTTTTTTTAACCCTAGACCATGTTATTCAGCTCTTTCTAAGGTTTTTTTCCTCCCTTGATTAAAAAAAAAAAAAATGATGTTTAGAGTGTAAATCACAGTTAATGAAGCGCTCAAATATGGTTCCTCGCCGGTCCACAGTGAAAAATGACATCATAAATACTGTATTACATTACTGGACAAATAAAAGCATAGAATAACAGCACAGTGTTTACTATATTATAAAAATACAATATTGTAAAAAACAGTACTTAAAAAATAAATATGACTATTACTCGTATTGTGAAACTTTTTTTTAATGTTAAACTTTCAAAAACTTGTTTTTCCTTGTATTTACACTTTAGGCAACAGTCTCATGGTACTGCAGGAAGCAGTTTCTTTACCCCCTGAGGCACAGGTGCACCTTGCACACCCTGCAGAGGAAGTTGGAGCTTATGATGTTCCCTTTTTTACTGCAGAACTTTCAGGTCTGTCGTGTAACATAGATGGGGACATGAAACATCGTGTTGTCGAAGCACACTCAAATATCTTTTTGGTGGCTACAGTGTTCCCGAATGGCTGGGGGCTGTTGCTGGGGCCTGGGGATGCCACTGAGCTTCTCAGGGGCCGAAGTACTGAGGGCTTCTTGCAGCAGGCTGAATAAAACACTTCAACCTGGAAGTCCTTCAGAGACATTCCATTTTCATTCAGTGCCTTGCAGTCCCGCCAGTACAGCACCCAAGCATTGGTGATGCAGAGGTCAACAATGTAGGCAAACAGCCTCATGTACCACCTTTTCAACTTCATGGGGGTTTTGTTCAGGTGGACCAACATTTCACTCTTGTCTATTCCCCCCATGTGGGCATTGTAGCTTTACATTGCATTTGGACAGGGAAAATCCTCTTTCTTCTTTGTCTCGTTGCAGTACCTCTGGCATGTGGTCAATGGTTCCACCCCCAGGTCAGTCGACAGCATGGTAACAATCTTACTGCCCTTCCACTGGAGGGCAAGGATACCGTTGTCACTTGTGATGTAGTCATAGGCACCAAAAGGGACACTCTCATTCTCCATTTCCTTCACTAACTTCAGAGGAGGCTTGCCAATCCAGTTGTCCCTCGCAGTTCCTGTGTACCTGCAGTCCTTCCCCTGCAGATACTTCACAAGCTCCAAGCTTGTAAAGAAATTGTCCTGAAAGATGGCCATAGTTGAGGCCAGGACAGAAACTATCTAGCTGGTGATTATGAGGGCTTCATTTCCTGGGGTCAGGGGGACACCATGGCTCTGCAGGGTCGTCTTGCCTTGGTAAAGCACTATATCATGGTTAAACCCATCCACAGAGGCTCTGGAGAAGAGCTTGAACCCCCACTTGTCTGGCTTGCTCTTGATGTACTGCCTCAGGTTCCCTGCAGTCTTTGCCTTGTAGCCCACCATTACCTCGTCAATGGATTGCTTGGGAGTTTGCAGCACACTACAGAAGGCTGTGTTGAAGTTGAAGAGGGGCCGGATCTTGAAGAAGTGATCGATGGCCCGAAGTAGTTATGAGTTGTCACTGAAATGCCATGTCCTCCTCAGAAGTCGAAATCTCTTCGACAACATAACTTCAGCCACTTGATTGACCCTGAGTCTAATTGACAAGTAGTCTTCCAGTGCTGAAGCTCCAATGACACCCATTCACAACTTCGGTGGTGGAGAAGGTGGTGTTGACAACGTTTTGGGTGGCATACAGGTTGGTCTGGTACATGATGTGCTTGATCACCTGGGTGCTGAAGAAGGT
Source organism: Coenobita brevimanus (assembly GCF_032717465.1). NCBI lineage: Eukaryota > Metazoa > Arthropoda > Malacostraca > Decapoda > Coenobitidae > Coenobita > Coenobita brevimanus. The sequence goes on along the minus strand of NC_137053.1, from coordinate 50,941,087 downwards.
GAAGAAGTAGTATTGTGGGGTCTTCACACAGAGAGAAGCAGGGTGTTCAAAGGTGGCAGGGCTGGATAGGTGATGTCCACTTTCTTCCTGGTGGTAGGCCTGGTAGATGCCCTCTTGAACTTTGGCCCCTTCCCCTTGGACCCTCATGGACTGCTGACTCCCTCCTCTTCTTCCTTGTCCTCGTCCTCATCCTCAGACGATAGTGCATCCACCACCTGAAGTGGAGGCCTGACACACTTCCTCTTGGTGGCAGGGGGTGCATCACTTGGACCTGGAGTCTCTGGATCATGATGGGGCTCTAGCAGGAAGTCAGGATCAGCTACATTGTCGTCATTGTCCAGGCCTTCACTCTCACTGACGTTGAGACTGGCTGATACAAGGGCATCACCACGGTACTCCTTCCTACAGTAGAACATCCCTGTAGGCAGCTGCAAGAATAAGAATAGCTGTTGCAGTGTGTGGAAACTGACCAAAATTACACTAATGTCCCTATTTCACAAATAAAAAATGAAATAAATGGGCCAACGATTTCACTGGATCACATGAAAATGTTGTAAGTACGATTGTCCAAAAGCCATGCATCACTGAGTATGACTTACCAGAGTTATAATGCATTACACTTAGACATCTACCACAAATAATGCTTATACCTTGATCAGGCATGTCTATATATAGGGTCTTGTTCACTAACACTAGTTTTATGGCATTCGGGCATATGTCCATATATGGGGCCCTCTGCTGTACCACTGGTCACCTGCGAGATGGGCATCACTATTTTTGCACATCAGTTACACCACTTTCCACAACTTGCATGTAAATTTCACCAGCATTAGTGTTTGGTACAACTAATCATCTGTATAATGTAGATATTTCATCAAGTTACCGACATTCTGAAGAGAGATAGGCTCGTAGGAGTCGAAACAACTAGGGGCAAACATCCACACTTTGCGAGATCTGGAAGAAGACTGATGTTTGAGGCACTCTGGGCCAATCCTGGAGTGGAGAATGTTGTGACATTATGGTCTGCGACTTAGCGTGAACCTCACTGATTGGCTGGGTGTGCTTGACGTCATGGCATACACACACTGGGTGGCTCCAGGGTGCCAGTTTGGATGTCCATTTAAGTGCTCATATATAGACATTTGCCAGATAATGGGTTGCTTTCTGGGGTTCGACACTGAATGACTACAACTTAAACTACCACCGGCATTTGTTTACTCATCTTGGTATTGAGTGGCTGTGGAATTGACTAGGGCTACATTCCTTCCCATACATCCTCCTCGTCCTTTCTTTCCTGAAGTTGATGATGCCTTTTAAAAACATAGTTGCATGGGAAACTGAACCATAGGAAGGCATAAAGGGAGCTGAAAGAAGACTCTACTCACAAGGACTCGTGGAGGGTGCGAACATGTTTTTGTGCGCTCTCACCTCCAGCTGTTAGGGCTACCCCATCGGCATTAGTTTTTTTTTTTTTTTTTTTTTTCCACCCTTCTGGTGACTGAGAGGCTAGCTAGTTGTTCATTTTCCTCCCCTCCCTCATAGTCTGGTACAGTAGGTGTCTGTACATTTATTCTGAGATTGCATTTGTTTACTCGCCTCTTGAAGGTTCCTCCCACTGATCGTTCTGAGGTGTGGATAGACACAGACACCTCCCGAGTGAGGTTTGAGAGGTCAGTTTCAGACTTAGGTATTTTACTTTGGGTTTTTTGTCCTTTGTTTGTTTCTTCTTTTTCTTCGTGGGGGAAGTGGTAACCATGGCAGACACCCCTGCTGCCTCCTCCCCCCCCCCCCGACAAGGGGGAAGGTGGTCTTGATGGACCTCAAACTGCCTCACAGACTGACCGACCCCAGACTGAACAACACCAGACTCATGCATCCCTCAACATCCCCGTATAAATGCATCCATTGTCATGCTTGATGTGGCTAGCCTCAATCCTTTCATTGTTAGGAAGGTGATTGATGGCTGTGCTGGGGGAGGTGGAACAGGTAAAAATACTTGCAAATGGAGACCTCCTCATAAAGACTCTTATTTCCCCTCAGGTAAACGACTTATTAAAGCTTTGCAAGTTTCATTGCTTTGATGTGGAGCCGAATATCCCGGTTTCCATGAATTCCTGAAAGGGCGTTATCACTTGCAGGGATCTCATGGTGATTAGTGAGGACGAGATCATACAGGAACTCACTCAGCAAGATGTCATTGATGCATGATTTATAATCAGATTTTCGGAAGGCACGAGAACGAAGGCTGCAACAGTTTTCTTAACATTTGGTAAAATTTCTCTTCCTGATCACATAAAAGCTGGATACGAAATTGTTAATGTATGGCCATATATCCCTAATGCTCTACATTGTTTGAAATGTTAACTGGAGGGGCATAGCGACAAGACTTGTCGGGTTTCCCAGCCACAGTGTAGCAAGTGTGTAAGCCAGGGTTATGATGCTGAACATTTCACATCCGAGACAGTGTGCTGCTTTCACTGCGAAGGTGCTCACTCCACTTCCTCCAGGGTCTGTCCCAAGTGGAAGGAGGAGAAAGAGGTCTGCATGGTGAAGGCAGCTGAGGACATCTCCTACTATGAAGCTAGGAAGAAGGTGAAGGCGTTGCATGCAACTCCCTCGTCAAACACCTCCCAAGCTTTGGTGGTGATGTTCTGTCCTGTGATGTGCTCTGTTGAAACACAGACTCCCCATATCCCTGTTCCTCATGCCACTCACTCCCCCTCTTCATCTCAGCCTTTTGTATGCTCCATTTCTCTTACTGACATCCCTGTGGCAACTTCTTACTCTCAGGCTGCTGCTGCTTCCCAGTCAGTAGGGCCTAAACCGAAGTCTGACAAGTCTAGTCAAATTAATCTGACCACCCTTAGTAACCAGACATCTCCTCATGTTCTTCCAGTTCCTGCTTCATCGAGAGAGGGAAGGGTTAGCCCATCTTTGGGGGAATCTGGAAGCCTTGCAATTGACGAAAATGTAGAGGTTTTCGTTAGCATGCACCGGGATAGGTCCCCCAGTAGTGAGTCGCCTGTTGGTGGGCGTCATAAAAAGACTAAGTACTGTATACTGGCCCAACATCGTAACTCTTAAACCACCGCATCCACTGTGTTACAGCGGTATTGTAGGACTCTTGGGAAAAAATTACACAATATAGCAATCCTGCTATCTATACACAGGCCAAACATTATTTGTTTACAGGAGACGTGCTTGGTGGCTCACTCTGATCCTCCACTGTTAAAACACTAGCATTCGTACAGGAGAAAGGACGGTCCCATGTACGCACACAAATCACACCCATAGAAGGAACTGGTTCTAAATTCTACTCTGGAAGCTGTCGCATGCAGAGTAAAATTCAGTAATGTGTATCAGCCTATTTGCTCTCTCTACTGTCCACCACATGGCCTCACTGATAGTGATGCTTTAAATTCACTATTTGATCATGTTCCTGGGCATAAGTTAGTGATGGGCAACTTTAATGTGTATTATTATCACTGGAGAAGCTCGAAGATCGACAGTCATGGGGAGCAAGTAGCTGACCTTATACTACAGTCCAACCTCTGTCTTCTGAACGAAGGCAGAGCAACTCCTGTAGATGATAGTACTAGTAACTTTCCGGCTAATGATTTATCTCTGGCCTTCTCAGGTATACATCAAGATTTCTCATGGGACCCTTATGACGATTTCTTGGGAAGTGATCATTTACCCATCAGTCTTTCTTATACACGCGACATTCTTTCGGACCCTCCACCACCAACGTTTAACTATAAGAAAGCAGATTGGGGATCCTTCTGAAGGATCGCCTATTTAGATATATCTGGGGAGACCATAGATGAAAAAATAGAAAAATATACCAATTCCACATTACACGTGGCTGAGGCTGCTAATCCCAAGAGTTCAACAGTTCATAAGAATCATAGAGCTCATTGGTGGACGCCGGATTGCCGACAAACATTAAGGAAACGTAATAGGATGTACAATATTATTTTATAGTCAGCCTGCCAAGCGAAATTTCAGTGCATACAAACAGGCACGGGTTGAGTCAAGGAGATTAATTTGAAGGGCGAAACGTGGCTCCTGGCGTCATTTGGGTCCACGGTGAATTGTTTTATACCATTAAGTAAAGTCTGGTCCACTATCAAAATACTAAATAATAAACACCCTTCCATCCCAGTGACCACTCGGCACGTGGACAATAACATCTATGACGATCCTGTGGAAGTAGCTAACATCCTTGCCACAGGGTTTTCTCGTGTAAGTAGCTCAGCCAATTACGATCAGCGTTTTCAAGACTTAAAACGCACGGCTGAGCTACAAATCTTCGACTTTGCCACAAAATACATAGACTCCCCATTCAACCGAGAGTTTACGAAAGATGAACTGCTCCTTGCCCTTAAATCCTGTAAAGACACCAGTCTTGAACCAGATACTGTCACGTATGGTATGACCCAGGATCTTCATCAGGACATCCTGATTAAGCTGTTAGCATTGTGCAATGAGCTTTGGGCGTCCCAAGCGTCCCCAAAATCATGGCACTTAGAGCATGTCATACCAATACCCAAAGAGGCTGGGCATCTTATTAATGCCACTTCATTTTGTCCTATTGTATTGACTTCTTGTCTATGTAAGGTCATGGAAGAGTTCGTAATTGGCTTCTTTTTGCCTTAAAGTCAAAACAATTTCTTAAATGATCAACAGTGTGGCTTCTATAAATACAGTAGTTCACTAGATAATTTAATGAATTTGGAGCATTGTATTTCAGAGGCATTTGCCAATAAAGAATTCATGATAGGTTGTTCTGGGACATCCATAAAGCCTATGACATGATGTGGGGACACGGTATACTAAAGGATCTGTATGTACTGTATGCTAATGGTGTAAGAGGTAATCTGCCTATTTTTATTTCAAATTTCTTATGGGACAAAACTTTCTCTGTCAAATTGCCCCGTAACATAACATCGGATATATTTATCCAAGAAATCAGGGGGCCTCAAGGAAGTGTGCTTAGTCCCACATTGTTTAGTATTATGTTCAATGATATTGTGTCATCAGCTCTCGGAGAAGAAATGTTCTTGAACCTTAATGGTGCTTAAGCTTTCATTATGAAATGTATGATCTTTTCAAGGGTCTCTGATGGTTCCTCTGTCGCAATGTACAGTCGTAGAACTCTATTTGCCCTTGTTAACCATCACAGTGACCTCTAGACACAACATTGTAAATATCCAACAAGTATCTCTGATCAGTACTCAGATCTGCAGAATCATTCTGAATGTCATCTGCTTCAACAGTTTTGAAATTCACAACAGGTAGTTTTTCACAGTTTAAAAGCAGCTTTCCATTTGGTCCTGTGAATCCTCTAGGTCCAGTTGTTGGTCCATCTAATTCAATGGTCAAATGCCGTAAAGGAAGTTCATTAGCGTGGAGCAGGCAAATGGCCCATTGCAGTGGTGTTTTCAATTCTCTCTCCATTATGACTACCACACCACCCTTTTGTCCTGTATTTACCGCTGTTCCATCACAACCTATTGCCTTTATCTTTGATATGTTAATTTTATTCGAGTGCAGGAAGTCTAACATTTCAGTACACACATTTTCGGCAGTTCCTAAGGATGGACAGACATGCCATAAGTACTCTGACGAAGGCTCTTGCAAAATAGTGATGTGTTCTTCGTTCACTGTCCTTTTACGTTGAGTTCTTCCTGTTCCTTCATTTTTTAGTGTTTTAACTTTACGGCCATCAAAATCGATGCTAATGAGTGATTGAGTTGCCTTTTCTTGAATCTGGATTTCAGTTCTTGCTGTTGTATGTGCTCTTCTAATTTTAGTTCTGTAAATAACTCCTGTTTGATCTATCATACCAAGATCGTCTAGAACAGCACTTGCCACAGAAGCAGCATCTCTGTCAGATAACACCACGATCACGCAACAAGAGACCTCAGGCTTCTTTTCTTGCTCTTTTTTTTTTAATTAGTTCTTGTTTTTCTCTAGTGAGAAGTTGTTGAGAAAAATCATCTTCATTCTCTTCATTAGCTGAATTTGCACTGCAGTACAGTTCACTTTCACACAAGTCATTGCTTGAACTTGGACCTGGTGTTGCTTGTTTTCTACTCAACCGTTTTACATTCCTCTTAGTTGTGGTAGCATCCAAAGATCCTATAAAGATTATTCTTTTTGTTCTCCGGCCCATGAAAAATTCTCCCTCCATTTGTGGCACTCTTCTCTCTTTCTCACATTTGCAATTCTTGAAGTCCTTACCTTTCCAAGCAGCAACATCATATAGTCTTTCCTGAGAATCATTTTGAAAAGCTTGAATTTTCTCCTGATATCTTTGAATGTTCTTCCTGCCTTTTGGTGGTTTCTGTAGTATTTTGTATTTGTTGTGATAGTTCTTCAGCATATGCAAAATACGTTCATCGGAGACCGTTGGAATAGAAGCTTTGTCACACAGCCTTTACCTTTGAAATGATGACGATACTAATCTCAGAAAATGTTGGCTCCTTCTTAGATGTCTTTAAATTCTTAGATGTCTTTAAATTCTACAGTACATATAGACTGAATCTCATTACATCATTGAATTTTGGAAGACTGTTCATATTTAAATTGTCTGGTGTCCCCAAAACTCGACACAGACTCGAAAGGCTTGTTTCTTGGGACGTCATCCTCACTCAGTGTCCAATCCAATCAGATTTGTCTGTAGGAGGCAAACTTCTGAGGTGCTGCTTCAATAACAGATGAATGAAGACTGGCTGAAAGTGAAAGAAAAAGAGGGCGCATGTAAGATAAGAAAAAAGGGATGCGTAGGCGTGTGGAGGGTATGCACTGCATGACATTATGCTAATTAGAGGAGGTAGAAGATGTTATACTAGAGCACTGAGACTTTACTCACAGTCATATTTGCTGCCATACATTGCATCTTTAATTATTAGGAGCATCGTTGTAACTTTTGTGATTTTTATGAATATTTTGAAAAATAGTTAAATATTATGATAATTCAATAATAAATTCCCGAGTTGAGGAGGTAGAACATATTATTTAATATGAATCAGAAATTTTCTTTGTGTTTAAGATGAAAAGTAAAAGGCATTTAAAACTATTGCTATGTAATTTATGCCTGGTTTGTATTTAAAAAACCTGCAAATACCATATTTTTTGCTTGACTTTTTTATTTTTTGAGCTCGTTGCGGAGGCAGAATATATTGTTGCAGAAAAATTTTGTTTCAATGTAACTTTTTTTCTCGTGAGTACACAACTTTTGAGCACAATTGAATTTGGAATTTAAAATAAAAGTGTAAAAACTATCCACACTAGGCAGGGTGACTGGGGAGGTGTGGTGGGTGGAGGGTGGCTGAGGAGTTGTGTTGGGTGGAGGGTATACGATATACAAGGGAGGTGTGATGGAAGGAGGTAGGTTGGGAGGAGACAACAACATGGCCGGGCAGGTAGTTCTGAGAGTTACCTTGGTTTGTCCTATAAGTTCATGAACAGTGTGCCAGGTCACCGAAACTGCACACACCATATGATTAGCAAATTTATCGTCAGAGGAATATTACACGATGTTAGGGAAAATTAAGCAGTTGAGTATGGTCATTGTTGTCTTAATTTTTGAATGGAGTAATGACAAATTAATTCAATTATGCAATTTTAACGCAGAGGTTAGCAAAGTATATTTACTGGTTTATTGCAAATAATAAGTAATTGTTAAATGAAAGACAAGGAAGTACTTAACCGTCGATTTCCATATATTCTTAAATAATATAAAGAGAATAAGAAAAAGACAAAGACTGTTTTCTTTGGAGGCTTTTCATTTACAGAAAAACGATGGCATTCACATACAAAAAAAAAAAAAAAAAAAACTCCACTGCACGTCTAAACAAGATAAAATCAAGAGGCAGCGACAGAGCTCAGAGGTGTCTTCTTCGTTTTCCTCCTTGTTATTCAGAGATTCGCGGAAAAGTAGCGAAACAGTCTGGATAATGAAGTTGGCTTGGTTTCGTCTGAAGAGATAGAATACTCATTACCAATAACATTTATCAGAAACACTCTGATCCTTGCATTATTTTTTCCGTGACGCTGAAAGGATGTTATTGTTGCAATTCCAGGTTCAGCTAGCCTTGAACCCAGTAGAGCGCAGAAAACCGGTCACTTGAGCCTGGCACTGCAGCAGATTTTTTTTTTTTTTTTTTTTTTTAGGTCATGCTGAAACATTACAAAGGAGCACATTGGAAGTCTAGATAATGGGAGGCTATTGGACCATGACAATGTCATATGCTGGAAAAAAAGATTAATTCTGCTAAGACCTAACCAACATCTAAGAGTAAGGAATAGAAAAAGTAAGGCTTTCCTCCCACCCATCATACCATCCGGCTAAATCGGCAGGAAAAAGCTAGAAAAGCACATCATACTAATTAAAATGAACAAGCCCGGATATTTTTAAAGACAGTCAGAAGATTAACAGTGCCCTATGTAAACTTTAGTCTACAAATCTGTAAAATAAAGAGCATACACAATAGCTAATTTTTTTCCATTATTAAATAAAAGTCTCATTGTCGTCAGTACACATTTCCTTCTGAAAATTTAAAAAAAAAAAAAAGTCAGTTATAGCATATAGTCTCGAAGTATTTGTCTAATCGAGTTTTAAACTTAATAACAGTTTGTGATTTAACTACCGTTTCTGGTAACTTATTCCATTGTTCCATTGCTCGAATATTAGTCATTTTTCCCTATATGATTGGTGCATCTCTTGATTTTGAGTTTCATACCTATACCGAAGTTTCAAGTCACGATATCATTCTGTATTTCGTGCAGATTATCAAGTCTGACTTTATCAAGTTTATTATATAATATAAAATATTTTTATTGGATCTCTGAGTTGTAGTTATGTTAGTGAAAACATATTTCGTTTCTTTAGTCGCTCTTCGTAGGGTAAATTTCGCATCGGTGGGATAATTTGTTTTTACCTCTGCGTTGTGCTTTCTCGAGTCTATCTTCATCCATAATCAGGTTCGGTGACCATTGCTGCACACAGTATTTTAGATATGGTCTAACTAATGACGTGTAAATCTTAGACATTATATTGGATGTTATTGGGACTGAAGTTCCTTGCGATGAAGCCGAACCTTTTGTTTGTCGCTCCTGTACACTGAATGAAGTTTTTTAGGCAGTTACTGACAATAACTCCTGATATTTTGTCCGTCCTTTACTTCCGTTAGCGGGGTATCGAATTTACAGCATTCAAATTTAACGTTTTTTGTAGTCAAACTGCATCACCTTATGTTTGTTAGCATTAAATATAATCTGCAATTTTCCCTCCAATTTATTATATCATCCTTATCATTTTATATAGATTTATAGTCCGTATTTTTTTTTTTTGTTACTTTGCCTGCATGTGAGGTGGTGTGTGGGGGGAAGAGACAACGAAAGGGGGTGCAAGGAACTGCATGATGGAATGAAGAGGTGAGACAAGGTGCAGTGCAAAAGAAGAAAGCATATTGTGAGTGGATGGGAAGCAGGGGCGTGGAGGAAGTTGAGAGACGGAAGAGTTACATGTAGAGGGGAAGAGAGATGTGAAAATTCTAGTAGCAGAGAGTATGATGAGAGTGGATGAGGAATTTGGAAGGAATTTGAGTGTAAGGTGGAGGGAGTGTAAGAAAATGTTCTGGGAAGAGGTAAAGAGAGTAAGACACGGTGAAAAAGAAGTTAGTAGGGAGTGAAAGATAAGTATAGTAGTTTGCTAGTGGACAAGGGAGAAAAAGTGAGCAGATGAAGAGAACACATTCAAGAACTGTTAAATATAGAGAATGAAAGTGGCAAGAGGATAAGTGGCTGGAGAATGGCTGGGAGAAGATGGGAGGAGAGGAAGAAATCAGTAGGATGGAAGTGGAAGCAATGAAGAAAGTCAAAATGGGGAAAGCCCCAGGAACTGATAGAGCATGTGGTGATATGCTGAAGCATGGGGGAGAGGCGGCAGTAGAATGAATATGGAAGATGTGTGAATTTGCCTGGGAGAAGGTAGAGTCGTGAAGGATTGGATGTCAGGTATAATTATTCCCCTGCGCAAAGGAAAAGGGGAAAAAGAAGTGTGATGTAATGAATGGGACATTTGTTTTCTTAGTGTCATAGGAAAAGTGTATGGTAGGATACATACCGACATAGTTATAGAAATAACGGTGGAATTAGTTAATGAAGAACATGGAGGTTTTCGGAAGGGAAGAGGTTGCGTTGATCAGATATTCATTCTAAGGTCTTAAGTAGGAAAGTTTCTAGAGAAAGGAAAGAAGTTGTATGCGGCCTTCATGGAATTGGAGAAAGCATATGACGGGGTGGATAAACAAGGAATGTGGCAAATGTTAAGAAAATATGGAGCAAATGGGAAGTTACTGAATGCCATGCAGAGTATGTATGAGGGGGCTAAGGCCGCAGTGCGTGTGGATAGTGAACTGAGTGAATATTTCTTTTTGGACGTTGGATTGAAACAGAGATGTGCCATGTCTCCATGGTTGTCCAATATATATATGCATGGGGTTATAAAAGAGGTGCAAGGTAAGCCAGTGGATGTTTGAGTGACTTTAATGAGAGAGGACAACGTTTGAAAACTCCCAGAATTGTTGTTTGCAGATAATACTGTACAGTTATGTGAAGACGAAGGGGAACTGCAAGGCTAGGGGAATGAGTTTCGATGAGTGTGTAATAAACGGTGTCCAAAGGTGAATGTAGAGAAGAGTAAAGTTATGGTCTTCGAGAGAAGTGAAGTCACTGGATGTACAGTGATGGTGGGTGATGAAGAAATGGAAAATATAAGTGCATTTAATTACTTAGGTAGTCTGATGAGTAAGGATGGAAGTTGTGAGAATGAAGCACTTGAAAGGGTACAACAAGGAAGAAAGGTTCCTGGTTCTTTGAAAGCAGTGATAAGAAACAGGGAAGTGAGCATGAAATTACAATATTGTGAAACCAACTCTAACGTATGGAAATGAAGCTTGGACCTTGTTGGATGGACACAAGTCAAGAGTGAGAGCAGTGGAAATAAGTTATTTGGAAGAAATATTTTAATGCATATTTTAGTTATAGGAAAGGTTAACTGTCTACGTAACATTCACGCAGTACGCGAGGAGAAATCTGTTTTGGTCCAATTGGCTTGTCTGGTTCAATTTCATGAGGTGCTTTACTACGTCATGTCCTGTCACAACTTTGATAATTTATCATCTTTTGATCTTGTGAAAACTGTTTGTTAGATGGGAATGTTTACGGTATTCTCTTTGGTGAAAACACTGTTGGAAGATCATTCAGTATTGTTGTTGTTTGGTTATCATAAACGAGATCGCGTTTTGAGTTTAGTAGAGGTCCAGTGCTATGATTAACACTCTTCTTTCTCCTTATAAAATGAAAAAAGTCTCTAATGGTTTGACTTAGCCTCACTAGCAGTCTTGTCTGTAGTAACAGTGTGGTGAATGAGGCAAAGAACTGAGTTTTGGGGTGGAAGGGATGAACTGCTGTGGTCCAGTTGGCTATTTGTGAGTAGAGAGGTAGGGTGACGGCCGCATCATAATTTGGCTAGATGAACTCACATCTCTCTGAGTAGTGTAGCGTCTGAAAAGTGGATATCTCATGGGGGCTCATAAAGGATGTTGTTTGCCTAGAGGTATTGGATGGCTTTGGAAGCTTGTGGAAGATGCAGTACAATAATCGACACTTGCTTAAGAACTGTTCATTAACTGGCACCTAAACGAAGAGTAAAATCACAGTGGTGGAAAACAAAAAATATGTGGACCACCAGCTGCGAACATTTTTTTTCCGATGGACATAATTAGACATAATGGCACCGTATTGACAACACGTGGAAATACGTAAGGAATTCTGCATGTACAAACATGTTCTGTTAGAGCCCCCCCCCCAATTTCTCTCTCTCTCTCTCTCTCTCTCTCTCTCTCTCTCTCTCTCTCTCTCGTAATGTGTTAAATAAACTTCAGAAAAGTAAATCAACTGGCCCAGACCAGATATCTCCTCGCATCGTGCGCGATTACAGTTATCTTTCATAAAACAAAATTATTTAATAGATCATTAACTGAATGCAGAGTGTGTAATTAATGAAAGCTTACTAATATATCACCTATCTTTAAAATGAGAGACAAGAAATGTGCCACAAATTACAGCCCAATAAACCTAATGTCAAGGTTGCAAATTTTTATAAACAATTGTTAAAGATAAAATTACTCTGTTCCTTAATAAGCATAATCTTACAACAGATAACAAAGCAGGTTTCGTAATGGTAGTTTATGGCTTAAAATTTTCCTAGAGTTTTTATACAGGCATGTACGATAACTTAGTCGCAGAAATGTGGTCGGATGTTATTTACTTATATTTCTAGAAAGAGTTTGTTATGTTCACCCAACCAAGACTACAAGAAAATCTTAAATGCCACGGCCACTCCAAAACATAATGTTCATGGATTGGTGATAGGAATCGCAAGCAGGGCGTAGTGATAAATGACAAATCATAAGATTGGCTAGAAGTCACAAGCAGACATCCTTAAACGTCAGTTAGAGGACCAGTTCTTTCCGTTATATATATCAATGATCCATAAAACAGGCGGTGTATAAGCAATGATTAAGGTCAACCCGCATCTAATTACAAGCAGAGAAAGGATGCGGAGCCGAACCCAGGTGATGAAGACTGTCACTATAGAACGCACTAGACAATTCCAGTTGAATAACCTCGTGTGACCACCCTCTCGAGGAGACTAATAGGAAAAGATAATTATCATGGTGTTGGATAGGACAATGGAGGAAAAAAAAAAAAAAAAAAAGGCGTTGCTACTGGGATCCATGAAGAGTGATCTAGAGGTGGAACACAACTTCTCTTTCATCTTCAGCTTCCTGTAAGTCACTCTCTTAGTTTTAGTGATATAGTGTAAGAAGTGCTCCAAGACGTAGAGTCGCAAGTTAAGAAATTGGATTTAACTAGTACACAGCAGCCTAGTATTGTAACTGTTCTCATTTAGTACTTTTTTAGCTGAAGTGACTAAATGATCTTGTTGGGTAAGTTTATAAGTGATGTTAATTTGGTTAGAAGTGTAGCACTGTGCACCTGTTTATTACATAAAAGAACCTAATTTTGTGATGTGCCAAGAAGAGATTTTGTAAGCAAAGAAAGTTTACTTAAGTGTCATTGCCATTGATTTGGCCTCCTTAATCAGCAGTCTCCTTGCATGATCCATAACTCAGTACACCACTCATCTTTCATTGTGGACTCCACCAAAACCGAAGATTTGGTTGATTCTACCTGTTTCCATCACTACTAACATTCTAGCTGTGGAAGGCCATATATTTTCATTAAATCTCTGGACGACCTCTCAAGACAGGTCCAAGACGCTGTGAGGTGCTCTCTTTCTTCTTGTACAATCAGGACATAGATCTGATAGCCCTTTCCATGAGGTCCATCAGCCCTCCTACGTATCATACTTTCACATGTCACCACAACGACGGTAATAACCATCGTCCATACTGAATACATGTTAGGGCTGTTACTCGGGACAGGGAGGAGGAGGATGCGGAAAGAATTTTTATGCCATGTCGGTCGGTCTATCGGAAGATCAGTAAGGTCTTTAATACCGAAATGCCCATCATCAATTTAGTGCCTGTCCCAAAAAACGATATATCTCCTATCTTCTCTGTCAGTAAATAAGTAATACATCCATTCAACGACCACCTACCATCAGAATATATGGCTGCCGGTGCATCGATAATGTATAGGTTATGGCAACTTCCCATTTATGCATTTCTTTTACTCTCATTTGCATTATTGTGCCTGTTTACTTCCCTATGGTAGGTCCTTATGATCATTTGCAAATGGTTGTAAACTGTGAAACTGAAGACTTGAATACCGCAACCAAAAGCACGATATCTCAAATTGAGACGTGGGACTGAGTGACGAACATTACCATCATCATACAAATACCTCTTTGTATGTTTGAGCGATAGCTGCGGTGTGTGTGAATCTATCTATTTGCGGCAAGTTCAGAGTGTATTCGGAAATGATAAAAAGAATATGGAGGATACAGTATCATTTCCTCTTGATGCAGGCAATGTAAGTAAAAATGCCAATCAAGCAAGTCGTAGATTCTCAATACATTTCTGTCGACAACTGTCGCCGGTAATACCTTGTCTGTTGAGAAGCGATAGGTATTACCGCTGACGATGAAAGCGAGAGGAAACTGCCCACTGAAGATCCCTGATTAATCCCATTGGTTGGCGGGGATGAGGCTGGGTGATGATCAGAGTGAGGAAGGACGAGCGGCATCAGAATTTTCCATGATTTTCTGGAAGACTTCGCCTTCGGTAAAATATTACCATAGTTTAAACATTTATATGTCCATCATAAACCTCGGGTGTGTCTTGAAAAAGCGTCATAATTTTAATGTGATGGAGGTGAAATGCTGTGTATATAGATATACCAAAAACTATTCAGGAAACAGTTTGAAAACGGCCTTTAGGAGCATTAAATATTGGAAAGTAGTACACTTTTTTTTTTATCATTAATTCTTGTTACTCTGTGAGGCCGATAAATATGAAGGTTAAACAATTTATTGTTTTTTGTGCCGCCTTAGGAAAATTCTTTGCATTATTATTCTCATTTTATTACTAGTGTATTTCCAGGTGCCTCTTTAAAAACAATGTTCTGTGCATTTCGTGCGTTGCTTATCCTCACTTTAATCCTTTAAGTGAGATATTTTATTTCATTTTATTCCTTTTCCAGATTTATTTTTATATATTGTTTATTTTTCTTTTAAATGGAGCGTTTAGATATAGTTCTCATTACCCCGTACACTACTTCATTTTTTCCCATTGGGTTCTTAAGCTTTCACATTACCAAAAATTCTTGTCCGTCCAACATATTATTTTTTAATACTGTCACCTGAAAAACCTCGATTGATGTCTTCTTGTTACAGTGAGTTTTTTTTTTTCTTTTTTTTAATATGCTTGGGGGGTTAGCTGAGGTTGCAAGAGTTCCTAGAAAACTCCATTAGCCATTTCAGCCCGACGTGAACTTTCTTAAAGTGAATAAAGTCGTCTGACGATATCAACATAAAGGTTAAAGACATCACCACACGTCTCACTGTTTGCGGTAAGGAACATTCTGTCAGTCCTAATTCTCTGAATCATTGTTTTCTCACATGTGCTAGATGTCCCTCTTCATGCATCAACATATCTTCCATAACTCATACAGACTGTTATCGCGCTATCATCAGGTGCCTTCTTGATAATAGTTTCTACTTATGCTCATCTCTTCTTGCCTTCTCACCCTCACTTCTCATCTCTTTCCCACACCACTCGCTCTCTTTTTACCTATCTTTTCCTATACTATTCTTCATGTTCATTTTATTTCTTTCACTTCTCACCATCAGCCGCTCACGTCTCTCCCACATCCTCTCCTTCTCTTCTCCTCCGTCTCCTCACAGATAGGTTTCTCCATAATATGGAGAGCATGAGGGAAATACAGCCTTCTCTCACTGTCTCCTCTCCGTAAGGCTTCTTATTATTTCTCAACCATCTCTTTCTCTCCGCTCTCTCATAACACTGTCTCCCATCACCAACTGCCTCTCTCTCTCTCTCTCTCTCTCTCTCTCCATACCATAGTTCTCGTAGCTCTGTCACTCCTCTTTCTTATTCTGGTTTTAGCTCATTTATTACAGCGTTTTTCCTTACTCGCCTCTATCTTTCCCTCGTCAACAACAATCTCTTAGCCTTCACTCAATCCTACTCCCATGCCTCTCTCAGGTGTGTCCTTATACTCGTATATCGTTTTTCCTTATTATCTTTTTTCCTGTCAACAGCACTTGCACTTAGCTCTGTAACATGGAGGGGCTGTCTCCGCGGCGACCGTATGACTTACGCTCACCATCAAGGTCCACTGAAACTCTCTGGACCTTGGTCGCCATATTGAAATACTCGTACTCGTCGCCTTCACCGTAGTAATGCAGTTCTTAGCTTGCTTTCTCTGTCTCAATACTGCTTCTGTGTATTCATATGTATCATATTACAAAAATACGTATAGATTATTTTTTCTGCCTAGCTTAAGAGTGATATGGGATACATGTATCCAAGAGTACGAATAAAACAACGTCACTGGTTGCCACAATGCAGGACGTACCTTTCTTACGTTTTTTTAATGACTTTCTTAACCCAAAGTCTTTACTTCTGTAAAGATAAAAACTGAGGTCGATAGAAGGAGCATATGTATGAAAATAATATATATTTCGCCAATATAACGTATATAAGTGCTTTATATACAGAAAAAAACTGTCATTATCTATTAGTGATTAACAATACTACCTACACATACCTTTATATGCTTAAACATACTTCTGTAATTATTTCGTAATGATTTTTAAATTCATTCGACCTAGCTAGCTGCTTTCTTACTTTTGTACCAATAGCTTCCTCTGTGGATTTCTTTATGTGATGTACCTTAACAATACTGTAGCACTGTGATACCAATTTTTATTAAAGTTTGAACATTAGTGTCCTCAATGAAAGTGTCAAACATATGAGTGTTTAGGCAATCAAATATTCTCTATATAGTAATACTGTGTGGGATGCTGTGTAACACGGTTGTGGAAATAGCTGTTGGCACTGACTGATGTTCTAAGAATTTCTTTATGTTCTTTTGCAAAAGTTGAAAGCATTTATCAGTTTCATGACAAATTTTAACTACAAACTCGCTTGCATTAATGAGGCCTCCCCTGTCTCTTCGGTCAACAGATGTGCCCTAATAACTAATGCATTTAGGTGATACACCAGTGTCTCTTGACAAAGCACTATTATTTTTTTTCACAAATACTGCATAACAAATTAGTGACATCGAAGCACTGGGCTCTTTATGACAACTCTCTCTCTCTCTCTCTCTCGTTTTCTTTTTTATGCCCCACAAATCGTTTCTTCTTCTGGGCTCATCTCTTTCTGTCCTCAAAATTTTTCTTTTGTCTCTCTCCCAACGTAATACCTTTATCTCTTCTCACATTGTATCCTGACTCTTTATTTCAAATCTCTTCTCCAAGATTCTCCTAGCTCTCTTCTCTCCTTCTTCGCTCACCGTCATTATCTTTGCCCTCTTCCAGAATTCTCCACAATCTGCTTTACAGTCTCTCCTAACCTCAGACCTCCCATTCTCCTACCAAGTTTCCCTTTTTTCTATCCTATAATTCTCTCCCAACACGATAATAACCTTTCTTTCGTGGTGTTTGCAGCTGTTTCCACGAATTTCCTCTGTCTGTCTGTCTGTCTGTCTGTCTCTCTCTCTCTCTCTCTCTCTCTTTCTCTCTCTGATTGTGTGTGTGTGTGTGTGTGTGTGTGTGTGTGTGTGTGTGTGTGTGTGTGTGTGTGTGTGTGTCCCACTTTACACCCTCGTATTCCCCTCAGCCTCCGGCAATATATCCACTTTAGCCTCAACTCTCGAGCTTCATCTTTAATCCTCAGCCAGAACTGAGAGAGAGAGAGAGAGAGAGAGAGAGAGAGAGAGAGAGAGAGAGAGAGAGAGAGAGAGAGAGAGAGAGAGAGAGAGAGAGAGAGAGAGAGAGAGAGAGAGAGAGAGAGAGAGAGAGAGAGAGAGAGAGAGAGACGAATGACATTAATATCTTGTCTATCAGTGACCAAGTTGAAGTGAATTTTGGTACTTATCTCCTTGATTTCAATACAGTTTATCCACTACAACCATAAGTTTTGAAAGTGCTCTCCTTTAGCCTTTAGACATTATGCAAGGAATTGCTCAGTACTAGCGAATTTTTGGTGAAACGTTCCTCTGTGATGGCTGCCATTGCCCTAACACAGTTTTCTTTTGCCTCATCGAGAGTACTGGCCTTGGTTTGAGATCCATTTCTTTTCTCTTTTTTATGATTTTTTTTTTTCAGGAGGCCCCACAGCCAAGAATAAAAATTCCTGAACTATATTTATCAGGAAAATTAAGAATACTTTGTCAAGAACTGAGTATGGCATAAACACTGGATTACTACAATAACCCAGCTGATTCCCAGCCAGCGGCGCCGAGGCGAAGAGCAATATTTAATACCCGGAAAAATTCTCATAAAATCCAAATACCTGGGAATTCTTAAAAAGAAAATACAATGTATTACTGACACTGCAACCTGTAGATATGAAGTATCGTTTATATCCCATCATAAATAACGGACATATTGGAGTTATTTTGAAGTTTCAGATAGTGAACTGCCCTAAATTATTAAAAAAGAAAAAGTATATCGTCTCTGTAGTGAAGAAGTTCATTTGAACCAGATGTAGGAGGTAAAGTGACAGACTGAATACACACACACACACACACACACACACACACATAATATATATATATATATATATATATATATATATATATATATATATATATATATATATATATATATATATATATATATATATATATATATACAGCATTTAGATATAATCATCCTAAGTTTGCGTCTGTAAGTCTGTCTGTGTACCTGCCTGTTACCCGAACACAGCATGGAGCATCACACATAAACAGCAAGAGATAATATCAACATTCCTCGAAAGCAAAAGTTGCTACGGATGGTCTGGAGTGTGCTTTTAACCAAACACACACACACAAAGAACAAAAAAATCCGGAAAAATCGACCACGCACCGGTGTCATGCCAGAATAACCGTATATACCGGTACGTTACAGAGAGGCAGGGCAA
Organism: Coenobita brevimanus; assembly: GCF_032717465.1. Lineage (NCBI taxonomy): Eukaryota > Metazoa > Arthropoda > Malacostraca > Decapoda > Coenobitidae > Coenobita > Coenobita brevimanus. The sequence continues at coordinate 50,922,395 of NC_137053.1, read as the reverse complement.
CACATTGCATACGTACGTGCTGTTACAGGTCACTGCCCAGCCACTAATCTGGGGTCAGATCGTATCATGCTACCGTGTGATGTTGTCCTTTCTCGGCTGACCCTGGCTCAAGTTGCGATCATTACTGACTGAGATGCGACTTAGTTTGGAGCATGGCATATTAGCAATGATCAACTCGTGCCTAAATACAAGGAGAGACAGCAGGGGGAGCCAGACCCACGTGATGAGGACTGCCTCTACTGAAGGCAGCAGCCAACCGCAGTTGAATAACCCGATGTGACCACCCTCTCGAAAAGAATATTGGAAACAGATACAAGTAGAATGCTACTGGTCAGATAGATCAGTGGAGAAAAAAGAGGCGGGACAACTGGGATATATAAAGAGCGGCTAGATGTGGAAAAGCACTTCTCTCTTTCGACTCGAACCTCCTCTAAATCCCTCTTTTAGTTTAGTGATAAAGCATAGGAAGTGTTCTAAAACATCGAGTTATAAGTTAAGAATATGTATTTAACTTGTACATAGCAGCCTACTGATGTAACTGTTCCCATTTCGCAATCTATCAGTGGAAGTGTCTGACTGATTTTGTTTCCTTAGGTTTGGAAGTGATGTAGATTTAGGCAAGAAGTGTCCCATTGTGCAGCTGTGTATTATATTGAAGAACCTAATTCTGTGCTGAGGTGTGTAGGGATTTTGTAAGTAAAGTAAGGTTTATTTATTTAAGTGTCTACCTATCTATGTATCTATTGCCAGACGCCTTAATCCCGTAAGGGTTGCCCACAAACAAATTGCCTCCATGTCGCCTTGTCCCCCGTCATTTCACCGCCTTGCTTCCATCTCGCACCCCCCCTCTCAAATACCTCTCCCCTGCTCCATCTTATACTTGGTCTCCCCCTCCCTCTCCCCCTTTCACGTCAGTCACATACATTTTTCGCGTTAGTCTCATGCTCTTCATCCTCTCCACATGTCCGAACCATCTCAGTGTATTACTCCTAACGCTTTCTATCACATTCATATCCACACCACAACGCCCCTTCACTTCTTCATTTGTCAGTCTGTCTCTCCAAGTAACTCCACATGCTCCTCTCAAATAACTCATTTTCACTGCTTTCATTCTAGACTTGCGTCATTCCAACTAGGTCCTAGCTTCACTTCCATACGTTGGAGATGGCATCACAATACTGTCATACAGCGACATTTTTACTTCCATGCTCACTTCCCTGTTTTTTATCACTGCATTCAAAGAACCACCAACCTTTTTTCCTTGTTGTACCCTTGAAAGAACTTCACCCTCAAAACTTCCATCCTTACTCATCACACTACCCAAGTATTTAAATGCAATTATATTTTCCACTTCATCATCATCCAACATCACTGAACACCCACCGCACTTCTCCAGTCACCCTACACCACCAGACCTCCCCAGTCACCCTTCACCCACTATACCTCCTCAGTACCCTACACCACCACACCTCCCCAGTCACCCTACACCCGCTACACCTCCCCAGTCACCCTACACCACCACACCTCTCCAGTCACTCTACACTCACTACACTTTCCCAGTCACCCTACACCATCACACCTCACCTGCCCATCCTCTCTGACCCTGTAGATTTAAAAATGATTTGTACTAAAAACTGTGTAGCTCTAGTCGAAAGACATTAAACGCGACTGAGTGAAAAACCTCACATCTTGTAGTATCAATAAAATTACAACTCGGCAATGACACAGCTGATTCATCCTTCAGCAAACTTCGTCTTCCCTACACACCGACTGTTGTCCTCCCTTCACGTTGCACTTTGCTCAAAATCTTTCATTTGCCATTATCTTCATTACTTTCATCACCCACAACTTGGGCTTCGTGAACTGTTTTTAAAGCGCGCGTGCGCGCTTATGTAAGTAATTAAATCTAAAAATAAATGCAGGAAATAGTAAAGTTGTGGTCTTTGAAAGCAAAGACGTAACAGAGTGCGCAGTTAGGCTGAATGGCCATGACATGGAGAACCTGAGTGCCTTCAAATGCTTATTTAGTTTAATGATC
>NC_137053.1:50850357-50910357 GCF_032717465.1 Coenobita brevimanus | reverse complement strand
TAGTTGTCTTAATGCAACCTCTCCACAACCATTCCACAAGGGTGAGCAATATTCAAGCTGAGAGTGCACATGACTCTTATAAATTATAGCTAACTGCTCATCGGCGAAGAAGTTACGGACTCTGTACAATAATCCAAGTTTCTTTGAGGCGGTTTTAGCAAGTGATCTAACATAAGAGGTCCAGCTGAGGGCACTGTTAAGTGAGACACCAAGAATTTCAATACTTTTGGAGATGGGAATATTAGTAGCACTGAAGGTAATGTACGAATCTGGCAATATCTGTCTATTAGTAAACTGTATATATTTAGTTTTACTAGCATTAAAAGAGACAAGGTTGTTTTGTCCCCATTCACTGATTGTAGCTAGATCTTGATTTATGGAGATGGCTGTACTGAGTTGAGAGGTAGAGATATTAGACTTTGTAAATGGATGTCTGAGTGTAAATGAACTATGTAGTGTTGAGTCATCTGCATATTTTATTGAACGGGATTGTGAGTGACAGATAAGAGATCATTAATATGAACCAGAAATAGGGTTGGCGCCAGAACTGATCCCTGCGGCACGCCGGCGTTAATTGAGCGGAAATTCGAAAATACATCATCTACTTTTATTCTTATTTTCCTGTCATTAAGATAAGAAGAAATCAAAGGAACAAAAGACGTTAGTCCATAGCAAGGGAGTTTGGACGGCAGGGAACGGTGCCATACTCTGTCGAAAGCTTTAGATATATCAAGAGCTACTGCATGAGTTTCTCCAAAAAGATCAATTGATTGATGGATGGTATGAATTAAGAGATTGAGTATGTCAATGGTGGATCTTTCGTGGCGAAAACCGTATTGTCTATCACTAATTAAGTTGTTGGATTCAAGATGTTTAACCATATGCTTATTAATTAAAGTTTCAAATACCTTACCAAGAGAAGATGTGATAGCTATTGGTCTGTAATTGGAGGGATATATATATATATATATATATATATATATATATATATATATAGAGAGAGAGAGAGAGAGAGAGAGAGAGAGAGAGAGAGAGAGAGAGAGATACAAGTACACACAGTTTATTATTTCTAAGCTTTAAAAAATGATAATTCACAACATACACAACACTTAGACCTTTGTGTGATACACGAACACAATGTCTGAATATTTCCATTCTTATCTAGGAACGAAGTCATCTCAGACGTGACCCACCATCTCATCATGTTCCCCTTAAATGGCTGATCGGATATTTCAGATTTTCATTCTAATAAAGGGCAACTTCCCGTCACAGCTCTGTTTTCAGTAACTTTAGAGTTTCATGTATGGAAAGAAACTTCCCCTAACTGTAACACAAATGAAAGAAAGGCATTCGGGAGCCGAATGCTAATCGCTCGCCAGAATATGCTGTTGGCCAAGACCAAGATTTTGGACAAATGTTTATACCCTGAATTTTTCCTGTTGATAACTCAAGCCATTCATGCGATATAATGGCGTTAAAGGCGAGAGTTAAAAGCTAGTTGACCTTTGGCAGCCTTTTTGGTGACCTTGACCCCCTAGTGCCCATTTTCGAACTCGTCCAAGATTTTGGCCATATCTTGATATCCTGAGTTTTATGATGACAGTTCAAGTCGTTCATGATATATAATGAGAACACACACACACACACACACACACACACACACACACACACACATACAGAGGCAGACAAAAACATTATAGCTCCGTCTTCTAAAGGCGGACGATAAACAAGAAATGAGATGAGTAACTAAAGTCTTGAAACAGTTTAACTTAGCTTTAGGGTTTATTTTCTAACTGTAAATACATACCGTTACTGAACCCTTTCAGTCCTTAACATTATTCATTAAATGAGAAAAATCAGTTGATGAAAGCAAAATAAAATATGAAAACAAAGCATCTGACGTGGTGTAAAAGAAAAGTTGTTTGTTTATGCGATCAATATTTGGAAAACTAAATTTCTCGATCCAGGAAATCTAACACAGCCACGTTGTAGACCATGTTAGTCTGAATCTATTCCACTAAAAGTTTGTTATCGGAAATGGATATTTAATGTAATAATCCTATATAATATTACCTTGGATATACCCTCAGTTTCAAACTTTTGCGTCGGTCATTCTCCCTGACCCATGGCAGCTCCCGGGCGTGACGTAATGCCACTACAGCTCATGCTCGGATGTCACGGCCAATGAAATCAAAATCAGCCAAAAGCTGGGACAATCAAATCATTGCGTTAGATTTTCAAATTTCGAACAGCCATTACTTTAGTCAGTTCCACGACGGCGTTCTCTTGTAGTGGGTGAGCTGTGACTGAGTATGAGGCCATCGCTCTCTTTTTTTTTTTTAACCCGTCCCATCCCGGCAAATTTTTCACCAATGACCCCTCGCCAATCCCGGCAGATTTTATATATATATATTTTTTTTGCTAAAACCTCCGCTTTTTATGAGAACCATCGAAAAATCAGAGAGAAAGTGCTCAGTTGAGTTTAGAAATACCAAATACAGGTAAGGGTACCCCTCACCTTAGTAACGTGTTCTCTCAGGCCGGGCTCCAGAGAAAACGTCTTTTTGGGAGGGGTGACTATTTCAAACCACTCATTATATGTAAATATTTATTTGTTACAAATTTATATGTAGTACAAGAGTATATTGCTTTTCACACAATAATATAGGCAATATAAGCATTGTTTGCTCAACAAAAACATCAACATATGGCACCTTCCTTTACGATGTTACCGCCCCATCACTTTTGCTTGTTTCTTCCTCTGGCTTCTTTTTTCCTTTGTCCTCCACCTCGGGAATCACTTTCGCCTTGAATTTCTTCATTGGAGAGACCATGGTGCAACATGTCTTTACTGGCCAGGTCACTGCTAACAGGTGAGTTGCCGAGAAAATGGCTTGCAGGGGGGGAGGGGGGTCAGGTGGGGCCAGGTATTATCCCTGCCTGGCATTGGGTAGAGGAAGGTATCCCACATATGCCTACCAAAAATCACCCGCAAAACTTGAAAAACGTACAAATGACGAACCTCACAATTGCAAAACATATGGATACGTTGTCGGGTGTCACCGTGACAAAACATGGCAACGTATCCATATGTTGTCGGGACGCCTCAGGTTAAGAACAATCAGGAAAGTGTGAATTTCCGACGCAGTCACGGCGTTCTGCCTTCCTCCCCGAAGTGTAAGAAGTGTCGAAGTGACCTACATTATAGACAGGACCCTCATCAGTGGTACTGCAAGAATTTTAAGAGTTGTGCAAATTCAAAGAAGTGGAAGACATATGGGTTTTAGAGGATTGAGGTAAACCCTTCCACCTCCTCCTCCTCTGACGATATTTTAGGTAAGGCTACGTTAGGTTGGGGTTGGTTAATGTTAAGTTAGGTTAGGTTAGGTTGGGTTAAGTTAATAATAAGGGGGGTCTGAAGGGGCAAAGCCCCCCCAGTTACGCTATACGGTTCTACCCACATCCTCTATTTCGAAACCAAAATTATTTTTTCTGGTCAATTTTAGTGTGATATGAATGAATTTAGCCTTCGTTTTTATCACAAAACGCTCATTTTGGAGATAGGCTTGGGTAGGCCTATCTCCAAAATCAGCGATTTCCGACAAAAATGAAGGTCAAATTCATTCGAATCACACTAAAATTGACCCAAAAAATATTTTTGATTTCGAAATGGAGAAATATAGTTTTCCGAAAATTGACCGTTTATGCTTCACCCCGTTTCCTTGACTCTGAGTGTGGAGGGGTTATCTCCTCCATGAGCATGTGACTTTGGCCGCCATATTGAAACACCCGCACTTGTCGCTTATAATTCAAACACATATATGGATTTTGATTTTTTTTTTTTTAGCTAGTTCAATGAATCATATGGGATACATTTAGCCAATGAGTGTAAACAATGCCTTAGGTTGCTGCAGTGTAGAACTTACCCTTTATGGCACTAAGGCAGAGAAAGTTCATGGCAGAATGGGAAAGTTAGAGCGGTATTAACGTTTAAATGATAGTGATGTTGAAGCTGTTTTATGTTGCAGTAATGGTGTTGAAGTGGTGTGGGAAGTCCTTAGACTATCCGCGCCATGCCTAAAGAATAGAAATATCTAGAAGAGAGTGTGAACAGAAGAGAAGAGGGCATGGAAAGAAAGCCGAAATAAATGGACCACTTTTAGTCGCCTCGTTCATGCAGGGATACTGGGGAAGAACCTTCCCGCCCCTCCCTTGGGGGCAGTAATCTTATAGAATTATCAGTAAGATATATTTCTTACTTATGACACGTAATATCATCTCTCTTCGATGAATTCATGTGCCCATTTTCGCGTCCGTAAGTTGCACAGTGGACAATGGCACTATTTTCCGGAATCATCGGCTGCATTGAAAAACCCACAGTGCAGTTCAGTACAAAAACCGCTGGAATCAGGCGTGGTATCACATGGCTGCCACTACACCAGCGCCGCCCTGGCGGCGTACACATAAATTACCTGGTGCTACTCATGAGTAAGCCCCTCCATACTATACAGCTCAGTGGCCTTCACCCTCGTCCACCTTTGGTTGGTTCTTAGACCTTCGCGTCCGGACTGTGACGTCTTATCTTCTTTCATAATTTCTCCTACCCAACCTCGTCTTCTCCCTCTATTATCCTCCCCATTGCTATCCGGCTCTCTCATCTGTCACTAAAATCCTCTTCCCTCTACCAAGTGTTGTTTTTCTATATCACTTTCTTTAATCCCTTCTGCTGTTCCCCTCCATCAGTATGTACTAAGGGTCACAAAAGTATCGGTGCACAGGGGGTCCGATGTCTACTGAAAACATTTGATCAACTGCTGATGTTTACCAATGTCTCTGAATGTGTATGAATAATGTTTGTTTATACATTATAAGCATAACAGTTGCTATATGTTTGCGAGAGGATATTGCTTGTTGGCGATGTATGACACCTCCCGACATCAGGGATACCAACGTGTAGGTCGGACACAAATATTTCAGTGACCTTCGTTCGATGGTTCCAAATGTTTCAAGCATATTGTGCATCGATACTTTTGTGACCCATAGTACAATACTCATTTCTTTTTCATTTTCATTCACTGTTCATTTATTTCCTATCCGTCATTCAAATTCCCCTTTCCTAATACTTTCTTTTCATACACAGGATTTTTTTTTTTTTTTTTGGTAAATATTGAGCTCACCTTGTTGCTTATATAATATCAGTGCCTGTCTTGACATCATCTTCATTTCAGCACATGAAGGAGAATGTGAAAACAATTTATGTGGTATTAGTAATTAAGTTTTGCTGAGATATGGAAAGCGGCATTTGATTACAGTAAGATTTATAGCTTACTGATGACGGACCTTGATTCATGCACAACGAGCGATCATTCCTTAGCTCTGTATAATCGTCTGGCAGTAGCAAAAAAGATAATAAAGTATACGTTCCGTTTTACTGACCTAAAATCTTAATATTGCATACTCAGACCTGCAAAAATTTATATGCAAGTGAGAGTGAATGAAGTATGGGAATAAAGGGTAGATGAGTTCAAAAGTGAGCGAGTGAATCAAAGAGGGAAAGAATGTGTTACGAGGAAGTTTATGAGTGAATAAAAGAATCTGGGAGGTGAGCAGATAAAACTGTGAGAGTAATAAAGTCAGTGAGCTTGAATCAGCGTGATTGACAGTATGATAAAGTATGAGTGAGAGAAGGGTAGAGCAAATTAAACTAATAATGTGAGACTCAGGGAGTGAATTATTACTGATCTGTAGTGTGTGCGAGTGAGATGTGACAAAGTGAGACAGAGCGAGTACCAAAGTGAGATTATGAGTGCGAGTGGGTATAAGAAAATGAGTGAGTGTGGGTGAGAGTAACTGAGAGAAAAAATAACAATGATTGAGAATGAGTGATGTGAAATTTGTGTGAAAACTTGAACTAGCGAGTGAATGAGTCAGCGAGAGAATATGAGAGTGTAGGAGAGCTAAAAAGAAGGTGAGACAATGTAGTGAGACCATTGATTGCCGTTCCCTCTCCAACTGCATCCACCACCCAAGCACAACCCAAAAGGTGTCTTTCATCTTTGGAAACACTCCTCAGACACACGCCGATGGACCCCAAACACAGACATAACACTCTACGATTGCAATATGCCAGATTTCACCCTTCAAACTGGAACACAATGTGTTTGACTTCCCCAGTGGATGCAACAAACAATAGAAGAAGAAGAAGAAAAAAAAAAAAAGATATTCAGAATGATTTTCCGGGGGGGGAGGGGTGATGTAAAGTAGACTTTACTGATCTACCAGAAGACCCGCCGACATGTCGTAAAAATACCCCCGCTAATACCAATACACCAGTCCTGTATGAGACAGCCCTAGCATGTATTCAATATGGACGATGGGTGTTAGAGCCGAAGTGGTGACATGTAGAGGTGTATATGTAGGAAGACTGCTGGGCCTTGGGAGCAGGCTGTGAAGCCAATGCCCAGAGTCGAACACACACACACACACACACACACACACACACACACACACACACACACACACACACACAAAATACTGAAGGAGACACAAGGGAAGTACTTAAGGAAACAGGCAGGAGATACTGAAGGAGACAGAAGGGAGGTAATGAAAAGTGAGACGGGAGTGCCGAAGTATTTTTTCTCAAAATGAATGCAAGAATGATCGCCTAAAGCTTAACACACTAAATTATTATTTTGTATGTTATCCATGAACTTTTCCAAAACAGATATGCGTCGGTAATATTTGTAGAAGAAGGAATGTTTGGCTGTGTATGTTATATTTTTTGATCACTGACTCCAATCTACAAATGTTTTCCTTCCACTAATGGGAAGGTCAGTATTTCCTGCAGTCATGAATACCCCATGCCCTTCCAATAGTCTAAGCAAAAGCTGAAGGAAAAATAGACTTGAAGTACTGATGGAGAAATATAGAAGGTAACGAAAGACGGGAGTTACTGAGGAAGGAAATCGATAGGTACTTAAATAAAGAGACGGGAGTTACTAAAGGAAAAAGAAGGGAGAGATGGAAGGTACTGAAGAAAAGGACAGGTGTTTCCAAATGTGGAGTCGGGAGGTAGTGAAGAATGAAGACGAAAGTGAACGCAACCGTGATGTACTGTAGGTTATTATGTGTTGCCTGACATGACATTTATTATAATTCGCTACTGGTTTTGCAGGGGTGTGAAGGTCATTTGAACTGGGTTAAACATTGCCGCTCATACCTAACTCTCCTGGATTCGCTCACAGGTCCGTCAGGAAAGTAGTGCGGGTTAGGGAAAAACATGTGGCAGGAGGATAAAAAGAAGAATGTTTATAAAAGTTTCTGGTTTCCGCTTTGACGCTTGACTGCTTTCGTCAAGTGCGGTCATACTAAGCATATTCATAATCAACCGAGTATTTCCCTCTCGCATCTTTCGGCTGTTTCGTCACGATCTGTATTAAAAGTAAACCAAACTGGAAACACTTTGCATTGCCATTGTTCAAACTACCGAATCTATGGAACACACAGTTGGAAGCAGGGTAAATGGAGAGAATAACGTTCACCGGGGAAGGAAGGGGGGCTGTGGAACTGGGATGAAATTGGAGGTAGGAGCCCTCGAGGATGAGATGGAGGGATGGTGTGGAGAGGTATATGAGAGAAGGGGGTGTGAGTTGGGAGCAGGGCAGTGAAATGGCGGGGGACAGGGCGACTTGGAGGCGATTTGTTTGTGGCCACCCCAAACGGGATTGAGGCGTCCGGCAATAGATAGATAGATAGATAGAGCCCTCGAAAGGCGAAAGTTTTACGACATTGCTGAATCAAATCAGAATTACTCGTAACACAGAGGTCGATTTGTGCAACACAGTATTAGCCCAGGAATGCACATTCGACAGACTCTATGTTTTGTACGTGATAAACTGAACAGACAGTGTGACTGAATCCTTCAGACAACTTTAACTTTTGGAAATATGGTAAAATATAACAAGCTTTGCATATATGAATATAAATAAATAAATAAAGAGAGAGAGAGAGAGAGAGAGAGAGATGAAAATCAGAGCGACGTGAAACAATGTATGAAAAGGAATAAGGAACATAAGGAACAAAAGGCAAACAGAAAAATAAAAGGCTACAGCAGGACAGTGTTAAAAATGAGGGAAGCAGAGAAAGAGCAAAGGAGAATGGCGATTCAGGAGAAAAGATATATGGGAAAATTTTTCCTTATACCGGGATTATAGCAAAGTGGACGTGAAGAAACAAATTATAAAATAATAACGAAATAAAAGTTATTAATGCAATTATCCAAATGCAATGGCCAGCACTAGAAGAAATTATCGGATGCTGTAAGCAGTTTCAAGTCATATTATTTGTGGTTATTGGAGGAGCTATTAGAGGTATTAAATTAAATTATCAAAAGAACGGTATTGGCACACAGAAATACGATCCAGACAGAAAGATAAATTAATCTCTCAGTGTCTAACTTTCATCTTAGTAATCCATTTTAGCTCTCTTTCCAATCATCCCTGAGTGCATTTCACCAAGATCAATGTTTCCTCATTGGACCAAATTTGTCCGATGACTAAAGTTTTCTTGCTACGCTTCTGTTTTTTTTTTTTTTCCTCCTTATCAAGGACAGTGTCTCTTCTGGAAAATTGATACACAGTACAAGTATTATAGCAAGGTTATTTTGTATGTTTTTTGCACGAAGACTGCAATTATGAGATATTCCCTTTAGACCAGAAGAAACATAAAAAAAAGGCTTTGATAAAACGAAGTCAACCTAAATTATAATTCATGAGTAGCAAATTGTACACTTGGAGTACCTCAACACCCTCAAAGCATTATGTACAATAGGGGCATTAAAATTCTGCTACGGTTTTATTACGATAAAAAACATAATTATAATTGCATGAATCATGTAATCATACCTAACACTACAATACTACAACAAAAATTTTCTGTTAAGATCTCTTCAGTCTTTTTTTTTTTTTTTCTTTTTTTTTTTTTTTAGTTCAGATGTCTTCTAGTAAACTTCTAATTAGCATCATGAAGTGAGTGGGCTTTCTTTTTTTTCTTTTTTTTTCCTTTTTTTAGGGACAGTGTTTGCTGTTTTCTGCACCGATTATTGTCCGTCCACGTCCCGGAGGGGCTCGGCGGCGGGTATTGTTTTCACTCGATTTGTCTGTCTGTTTATCTGTCTGTCGGTCTGTCTGTTAACAACTTTACGCGAAAACTACTGGTGCTAGTTTGACTAAAATTACAGGGATGGTGGGTTATGACCGTCTGATCCCCTGATTAAATTTTGGGATAAACTTGGCCAAGGCCCGGGCTGTGGACCCCAAAAAATTAAAAAAAAAATGCAAACAAAAATCTTTTTTCGCCATAATTCCTTTCAGATTCTTCATATCGACATGAAACCGGAACCAAAAAGTGATTCTTTCAAATCTGCATACTATAACATGCCTCATTACATCGAGGAGGGTCACCCCCCAGTTCTACTGGGCATTAAATCGTCAGCCTTCACCCAATCTACGCCAAATTTGATATGCTACATCTTTGACTAGATATCTAGTTGTGTTTGTACGTCAGCAATAAAATGACCGCCGGGGACGGGTTTGCTGTGCCTTGGCACCCCTTCTTGTTCCTTTTTGAATTAACAAGTCTAGCCTTGCAGTACTGCATTCACCCAACTCACCCTCTCCCACGATCTTTCTCATATGCAGACAGGTTTTTTTTCTTCTCATGTTTCCTCTGTTTCTATCGTTACCATCCATCCTGTTTTTGGTGTCCACATTTGACAGCGCCCGATTTTGAATGCAGTATTTCTTAACCCCGGTGTGGTAGAAGAAGAAACTTAGTAATTAATGAAATAATCTTATTAAATTAGTATTCTTTGTTTCCACGAAGATGACACAATTGAGTTAGTGATGGATGGAGAGACAGGGAAAGGAGAGAGATGGAGAAGCGAGTGGAGGAAACGTGAAAGTAGGAGGGAAACATGACAGAAGGTAAGAAAAGGAACGACTGAGAGAATGGAAAATGAAGGCAAAGGAGAGAGCGGAGTAAGAGGGAAGGGAGAGGGTAAAACAAAGACCTGGGAGTAGAGCTAAGGGAAAGAAAGCAAGTAAAAAGACAGCATTAAAGATGTGAGAGAGATAGAAGAGACAACGAAGAGAATATGAAGTAAGACAGAGGTCAGTCTGTCTATCTGTCTATTGCCAGACGCCTCAATCCCGTTCGGGGTGGCCACAAACAAATCGCCTCTACGTCGCCCTGTCCCCCTCCATTTCACTGCCTTGCTCCCAACTCACACCCCCCTCTCTCATATACCTCTCCACCCCATCCCTCCATCTCATCCTCGGCCTCCCACTCCCTCTTCCCCCCTCCACCTCACTTACATACACTCTCTTCGTCAGTCTTTCGCCCTCCATCCTCTTCACATGGCCAAACCACCTCAGTGTATTCCTCCTAACTCTTCCTATCACATGCACATCCACACCACAACGCTCCTTTATATCCTCAGTCGTCAACCTGTCTCTCCATGTGACTCCACAGGCTCCTCTTAAATAACTCATTTCCGCTGCTCTCACTCTTGACTTGTGTCCTTCCAGCAATGTCCAAGCTTCACTTCCATACATATTGGTATCACAATACTGTCATTTAGTAACTTTTTCACTTCCATGCTCACTTCCCTGCTTCTTATCACTACTTTCAAGGAACCAGCAACCTTTCTTCCCTGCTGTACCCTTTCAAGCACTTCCCCCTCCAAACCTCCATCCTTACTCATCACACTACCCAAGTACTTAAACGTATTCACATTTTCCAATTCCTCACCATCCAACCTCGTTGTACATTCATGGACTTCACCTCTCTCAAAGACCATCGCTTTACTCTTCCCTACATTCACCTTTAGATTCCGTTTCCTACTCACTCCCAAACTCATCCACCAAGCCTTGCAGCTCCCCTTCGTCTTCATTCGACAACACAGTATCATCTGCAAACAACAGTACAGGGAGTTTCCAAACACTACCCTTTCTCACCAGGGCCACTCCAACATCCACAACCCTACCTTGTATCTCTTTTATTACCCCATCCATGTACAGATTAAACGACCATGGAGACATGACACATCCCTGTTTCAACCCAACCTTCAAAGAGAAAAATTCACTCAGTTCACCATCAACACGCACTGCAGCCTTAGCACCATCATACATACTCTTCACAGCATTCAATAACTTTCCATCTACTCCATATATTCTTAGTACTTTCCACAATCCGTGTCTATCCACCCTGTCATATGGTTTCTCCAAATCCATGAAAGCCGCATACAACTTCTTTCCCTTCTCTAGAAACTTTTCCACTAAAGATCTAAGAATGAATATCTGATCTACACAACCTCTTCCCTTCCTAAAGCCTCCCTGTTCTTCTCCAACTAATTCCTCTGTTCTTTCTCTAACTCTGTCAATAAGTATCCTATCATACACTTTTCCTACTATACTAAGAAGACAGATGCCCCTATGATTACCACACACTTCTTTTTCCCCTTTTCCTTTGTACAAGGGAATGATTATACTTGACTTCCAATCCTCAGGGACTCTAACTTCCTCCCAGGCCAATCTGCATATTATCCACATCCATTCTACTACTATCTCTCCCCCATGCTTCAGCATTTCACCACACACTCCATCAATTCCTGGGGCTTTCCCCATTTTAACTTTCTTCATTGCTTCCACAAGTTCTATCCTACTGATTACCATTTTTATCTTTCACTCCCCTGCTAACTTCACTTCCACCCTGTCTTACTCTTTTCACCTCTTTCCAGAACATTTTCTTACAGTCCCTCCACTTAACACTCAAGTTTCTTCCAAATTCCTCATCTGCTCTCTTCTTACTCTCTCTTACTAATCTTTTCACCTCTCTCTTTCTTTCTACATATAACTCTCTCTTCCGCCTCTCAACTTCTTCCACGCCCCTATTTCTCATCCATTCATTGTATGCTTTCTTCTTTTGTGACACAGCCTGTCTCACCTCTTCATTCCACCACGCTGTTCCTTGCACCCCCCTCCGTCTTCTCTTCCTTCCACACACCACATCACATGCTGCACATATTTCTTCTGTAAATATCCTGCACACACCTTCCACGTCCCCCATCTGCTCCAATTCATATTTGCCCAATCGTTCCTCCACTTCTCTCTTATACTCTGTCTTTTTTTCATCCTCTTGTAACCTTTCCACTCTCCTTACAAATACTTCTTCTTCCCGTCCTTCCTATCTTCTATTTCTCTATTTTACTTGGACCTTGATTATGGCCACCACCAAGTAGTGGTCAGAAAGTCCACTCCCCCAATCTCTATATGCTCTTGCATCCATTACACATTTTCGCATCCTTTCATCCACACACACATAATCAATCATTGCCTTCCTTTCATTTAGTTCACTACACACCCTTCTCATCACTCGCCATGTATATCAGTGGATCATTTTATGCCTGAAGAGGATATTGGCTATCACCAACCCCCTCCCAGCACAAATGTCCACTAACGCACTGCCGTTCTCAATTATATAACTGGGGAGAGGAGAAGTATGTGAAGGTGGGGAGGAGGGGAAGAGGAAAAAGAGTAAAGGAGAGCGAAAGGAAGAAGGAGAAGAAGAAGAAGAAAAAGAAGGGGAGAGAGAGAGAGAGAGAGAGAGAGAAGAAGAAGAAGAAGAAGGAGAGAGAGAGAGAGAGAGAGAGAGAGAGAGAGAGAGAGAGAGAGAGAGAGAGAGAGAGAGAGAGAGAGACAGACAGACAGACAGACAGACAGAGAGCGTGCATGCTTATGTGTGTGTGTGTGTGTGTGTGTGTGTGTGTGTGTGTGTGTGTGTGTATGAATTTATGACTTTGTGAGCTAGTTTATGTGCGTCCATGTGTGTGTGTTTTTTTTATGCCAGGAAGAAGTAACCAAAGGCCACGAACCCAGAAAAACTGTTCCTTCCAGGAGAAAAACAAAATATAAGAGAGAGCCAAATTAAAGATCCGATCATTTCGAGATGCCTGGACACACTGCGTTTGAAAGATTGGAGATCATAGCAAGCAGGAAATACAGACAAAGGGAGACAGATCCAGAGTTGACCTGTTGCATAAATGAAGGACTGGGAGTAACGGTTAACTCTTGCATTAGAGAGTTGGACAGAAAAGGGATGAGAGTTTGCTGGTAGATGGGTGCTACGCACCAGTCGTAGAGGTGGAGGAATGCAAGCAGACAGTTCAGAGGAGCAGTGACCATTGAAGCAGCGACAGAAAAGAGATAAAGATGCAACAGTGAGGCGAAGGGACAGACGTTGAAGGGAGCCAGTAAGAGGAGGAGAGTTAATGAAACGAAAAGCCTTTGATTTCACCGTATTGAGAAAAGCAGTATGTGGGGAACCTCCCCACACATGAGAGTTGTACTCTACACAGGGGCGGATAAAACCCGTGTGTAGGGGAAAAGAAAGAACGGAGTCGGCTTAGCACTCCTAATCTCTTGGAAACAGATTTTACAAGAGATGCAGTATGATCTTTCCAAGATATGTCCCGAGTAAATGAAACCCCAAACATGTTCAAGGATGATGCAGGATTAAGCTGAATATTATTAAACATTAGTGGGTACACCTGTGGATGATTATGTCGGGTTTATAGGTGTAAGAACCGAGTCTTTAATGCATTAAAAACAAGAATATTTTTACTCCAATCAGAGATACGTGCCAAGTTAGACATTAAGTGTGCCATTGCCTCATCCCTTGTTTGTTGAAGTACCTGCTTAGATGGACGTTGCAGGAGCCGAATGGACAGGTGACGGGTGGAGTCATCAACGTACGATTGGATAGAGTTAGATGTACAGCTTTTTTTTTTTTTTTTTTTTTTTTTTTTTTTTTGTGTCCGACTCTGGGCATAGGCTTCACAGCCTGCTATCAAGGCCCAGCAGTCCTCTTACATACCATACACCTCTACATGTCACCACTTCGACGCTAATACCCACCATCCATATTGAATACATGCTAGGACTGTCTCATACAGGACTGGTGTATTGGTATTAGCGGGGGTATTTTTACGACATGTCGGCGGGTCTTCTGGTAGATCAGTAAAGCCTGATTTAATGAAATTCAAATCTTTAAACTGTTCCCTGCCCCAGCCGGGATTCGAACCTGGGTTAGAAGGTGTGTATGTATTTCCTTGTGTGTGTGTGTGTGTGTGTGTGTGTGTGTGTGTGTGTGTGTGTGTGTGTTTGTGTGTTTGTATGCGTGTGTATGTGTATGTGTGTGTGTATGTGTATGAGTGTGCATGTATCTGTGTGTGTGTGTGTGTGTGTGTATGGATATATGTGTGCATGTGTTGTGTTTGTGTGTTTTTATGTGTGTGTATGTGTATGTGTGTGTGTATGTGTATGAGTGTGCATGTATCTTTATATATGTATGTGTATTTATGTGTGTGTGTGTGTGTGTATGAACAAAATAAACAGCGGGCCCAACGCATGAGGCCTGAGGTGGCCGTTGTTTATGATATTATTTTACTCTCAATGTTTTAATGTATTAATTTCTTGCTGGAGCATGTTGATAGTTATATATTTTCCATGTCTCACTGTTTTATGTTTGTGTAATGGTTGTGTGACCGAGTTTTAAGTATGATTTTAGCTTGAGATGTACGATAACTGCCAGTTAAGTATGACTGGTGAGGGCGGGGGGGGGGGGACATAGGGGTATGCGGGAGGGTTGGGAGCTGTGGTATTGCACAATCCACTCACGTGCGTTGAGTGGATTGTGAGGCAGTGGTGGGCGGAGCCTGTTTCGTCCACCCCCCTCCCCTCTTCCCTGGGTATACAGGGGTAGGAAGTTGGCATCACTGAGCAGAAACTAGTGCTCTTGAGTGTACTGTGTTAATACTGTATTGTATTCTATGCCCGATTTCAGTCGTTTACTCATGGTAAGAATGTTTTAAGGATAGAGGGTCAAGAAGAATAGTAAAACAATATCCAGCTCGATGCCGAATGTTGAGCTAATGGGATGTACCGTACTATGCAATATCAGGCGTTTTGTTGCATTCGGCGTACAGGTTGTCTGAATTAAGCTGGATAATTAAAGAGTTTAATAATGAATGTTCAGTATATGTATATCTATATATACATATGCATACACATGTACATCTATCTGTCTATCTATCTATAATATAAGTGGTATATACTCCATAGTAGGATCCTCTGTCGAAATCTTGATGACGGCCACGTGTGGTGTCCGAAAATTAGGTGAAATATATCAAAGTAAAATGCTGGTAGGTGGTGGCGACCATCATCCACTCACTTGATGTGGTGCTCCCTACTTTTTCCTTAGCCTTTATCATTATTTTTCTGTGCCTGCCCTCCTCTCTTTCTATTTCTCCCATCTTTCCTGTCACTACTTAATGCTTTTCTTTCCGTTACAGGTGGCTTTACATTGAGTGACAAGCCAAATGGTTTCCTTTAGCCAAGAAACCATTTACAACGCTGGGTGGTAACCATATAACCAAACCATACGTGCTTCCTACGTGTCAAGTGGGTTGGTGGAGGGTTAGTGCCCCTCCCTGTAAAACAAATAACTCAGAGTCAAGTGGCCACCCCACGGGATTATGGCGTCTGGCAATAGATAGATAGATAGATAGAAAATGCTGGCGGGTATCATCTCTATCCTTGTCTTATACGAAAATTACGGTGACCTGGGTCCATATCAGATGTGCTAATTTTATCTATCTATCTATCTGATAGATAAAATCAGGACATCTGATAGATAGATAAAATTAGCACATCTGACGTGGACCCATGTCACCGTAATTTTCGTATAAGACGAGGATGGAGATGACACCCGCCAGCATTTTCCTTTGCTATATTTCACCTAATTTTCGGACACCACACGTGGCCGTCATCAAGATTTGGACAGAGGATCCTACTATGGAGTATATACCACTTATATTACTTAAGTCATGGATCTAAAGTTTACCAGTTTTTAAATCTATTTTCCCAACAGCGTTAAGTGTAAGAACGTAAAAAGAAAATACTATAAAAAATTCCCATGATAATTCGTAGTAATGCAATCCACAGTCATAACGGAAACTTACAGCTTAAATACAGAATAAAACTAGAGCAAAGAAAAATAACAATAATGCACAAACAGGAGTGCACCAAAAAAAAAAAAAAAAAAAAAAAAAACGCTCTCGCCAATCCGTGTTTGGGGAGTTTCACATTTGTTTCACTATGTCAGGAATCTGCACGTGTGGCATACTGACAAGTGCCATGTATTGTATGCGATATGATTATGTGAGCTTTCTCCCTGAAAAAAAATATTATTATAAAAATACTGCAGCAGTATTACTCTAAACTTGTAATTATCTTCCTCCCAGTTATAGCTGTGTGTTACTTCATTTTGTTACTCCCCCGTTTGCTCCTACAATAGAAACAAAGGAACAACTGATAAAGCAAGGAAAAAGAACAATATAGAAGTCTAGTTGCACAATATGAAGAATTACATGGCTAAATTTCTTGACGAATCAGACAGAGGTTGAGTTTTTCTTTCATTTTTCTTGAAAAGGTTAGGATTTTAGGCGTGGCAAATATGTTAAGGAGATTTGCAAGGTTAAGGTAATGTATAATAAACAGTTGCACGAGTTGTGTGAAGCTTGTGAGATCAAAGGTAAGGTTGAGATACAGAGGAGGATGCTGAAACTGAGAACTTGAAACAAATGGATAAAAAAATAAATGGATAAGGAGAAAGAGAATGAAGAGAAAAGTACTAAATGCTCCATATCTGAAAGAACAGGATTAGTCAGAAATGTTTACTGTAACGTACTGATGCATTCATTGGGCCAAAATATGTATATATAAGGCCAGGAAAGAGATGGCGAAGTTCCAGTAGTGAGTAGACCCTAAAATCTCCAATATCTAACATTTATTTTCTTATGCAGATATATGTAAATTAGATGTCTTTATATGACCACACACACACACACACACACACACACACACACACACACACACACACACAAACCAGGAGAAATGAATTACTATTATTCCGTGGTCCGTCTGTTTTTTCATCAAATATTTTCTTTCCATCAGAGTTACAAGGCAAGTGAGTCAGGGCAATATTGAAATTAAATATTCTGGTTTCCTGCCACAGCCTCCATTGCTCTTTCTGTCACCAAAAGAGTTCATCAAGGGGACTCCAGTGCTGTTCCGAGTTGTCACAATCCGGTTTCATATCCCACCTTTTCCCTCGCCATTTTCTTTGCCTCTACAACCACAGTTCATACAACCTTATGGGAGTATCCAGGTCTCCTCTTCCTTTATAAACCAAGCATTGACAGCTTTGTCGCCACAGCCCTGCCATGACAGTCTTTGCCTATACAACCTGTGACGTAATCCTTCCATTTAAACACTTCTAAACTCAACCTCTTCCACCATCTTTCTTGCCTTATTTAAAATTTCTCCTGGTAGTAATTGGATTAAGTAAATAGTTGTATGTATGCCAAGTGCTTAAAGGAGAGAGACAGACAGAGAGACAGACAGAGAGATCTGTAATATACTAACCAGTATTGTTCTGGACTGAAGATCTCCCAGGTGATCCAGTGTGGCTTAAATCATCACTTCAACCAGGCTGGGCGAAGAGCAAGCTGGGTTGAGATCAGACACATAAGACGGTATGAATTACGAAGCTCTGATATTCTGCAAAATTTCTGGTATAGTTCCTTGAATACACAATATAGCTGTTCAGTATCCTAGAGTGGAAAATAATGTGATTAATAATTTAACACTTGACGGTCAGAGAAACCATCACTTCAAAAATAGATAAAATGAAACACCATGGGACAAAACTTAGTACCTCTTCTTTATACTCAGTTCATCTGTTGCCATGAAGTACGAGTGAGAGACAAAGATTCATCAAGGAAATAATAGTAATAAAAAGGGAATAATCTCTGGTGCGCAAGATACAAGCTGGGAGACCAAGATCTTGTCTCATATTTCTATCTCTGAGCGCGAGAAGCAATATAATGGGAGGACAAAGGAGAGGGGTCACGTATCAGGTGTCAGGAAAAGTATGAATAAAACTTTTGGAATCTACGCATGAACAAAAGTTAACTGGGTAGGAATGGTAATGAAGAAAAATAAGCGAGATGAAAGGTTAATATAAAGGAATTAGGAAGAAATGGAGTTCAAGAAACAATTATGTAAAAGAAGAACCAGACTATGGGAGAAGTGAAAGATTTTTTGAGTTCTCATCAAAATTATTGGCCACAAGGAGAGGAAGAACTAAAGGAAGCCTGGTGGTCTAGTGAGTTTAGGCATTCTTAGAGGATGTGGCCTGCAATGATTTGCGTCCAGGAGATAATTTGTAGTCTGCTGCTCACATAATGTCACCCAGAGGGAGGTGAGACTGGTCACCCTCTCCTGAACTGTCGGTGGCTCAGTCGGTAGAGAGGTGGTGTGCATTCCTACTGGACCCAAGATCAAATCCCCGCTGGTGCAGGGATCAGTTTAAGGATATGAATTTCATAAAATCAGACTTTACTGAGCTACCAGAAGACCCGCCAACATGTCGTAAAAACACCCCCGAAAATATCAATACACTAGTCCTGTATGAGACAACCATAGCATGTATTCAACATGGACGGTGGGAGTTAGCGCCAAAGTGGTGACATGTAGAGGTGTATGGTATGTAGGAGGACTACTGGGCCTTGGCAGCACGCTGTGAATGCCTATGCTGTGAGTAGAGCACAAAAAATAAAAAAATCTTGCTGCGGGCTTTTACGCTTCTGATGTGGCCAGGAAGGATGAGATGGTGGATGGAAGGATGGTCTTAACATTGAAATAAGAGTGGATGCTTTTGACATAAGCTGATAATTATTATTTTGACCTTTGCAAAATGAAAAAATAATTAATGAATAAATTAATCAATAATTATCTACATCTATATCTGTATCTATCTATCTATCTATCTATCCGTCTGTCCGTCTGTCTATCTATCTATCTATCTATCTATCTATACGAAGAGAGAGAGAGAGAGAGAGAGAGAGAGAGAGAGAGAGAGAGAGAGAGAGAGAGAGACCCTAATACACAACTAGTGGTCTTAACTATTGCTGAATTATGAATTTAAATGCAATAATTTTCTCTGTTTTACCATCATTGGGGAAGTGATGAGGAAATCGTGAGCATGGAATATTACCTCCTGTGTAGGGTTTTGAAATATCATAAGGCTTGCTGACTGATGGTTACCTCTTCCAAACACTCAGGGGGTCAAGTGGTAATTTGCCATAATGAAAAAGATGAAACGAACTCTTTGACCTTCATCCCTTTACCTGACTCTTGTGGCACTCTCTGGCCGTGAAGAGGTCATCAGGTGTAATGATCATCCACAGGTCACTGACGCATGAAAATGCATGCTGAACGAATTATTTAATTAATAACGAAAGATATGTTGTACTTGACAGTAAGCATGGAGGTGCGTGCTGAACGAATGTATTGATCAACAACACCTCATTTACTTTTCTATGCCAGGACTGTGGTTATAGAGAATAATTCCTAATTCCGCTTAATAAGACAGTGACGGCATCCTAAACTGATATGTCCATTTTATAGCGACTCAGTCGATACACATTACTATATAAAAAAAGAGATCCTTAAACCCACCAAAATAGCCTTATCGAAACAAAGTTGAACAAAAAGGAAGACCTTATCAACATCTTTTTATTATGAGGCATTTAAAAACTTTGCGCTAAAAAGACTAGAAACCATAGACAAAGACAGACTAAAGAAAACAGTTCCAGAGTGCTGGTTAATCTTGCATTAGAGAACTGGACAGAAATGTGTGTGTGTGTGTGTGTGTGTGTGTGTGTGTGTGTGTGTGTGTGTGTGTGTGTGTGTGTGTAATTCACCGGGTCGGTCATGATCATGTGATGGTTGTGATCGTCAGCTTTTTACCCTTCCGGAAGAGAGCTGAGAGCTCATATAGTCCGATCTAAGGGCAAAGCCTTGGCCTTCACACACGCAAACACCCACCCCCTTACTCAAAGTGGACAGTAACCACCCGTTTCGTCAGTGAAACTTTTCGCATCCCGAGCGAGGCGCTAACCTCCGTCTCAGTAGATGCTAAGCGAGAGCGTTACCACTGAGCCGACGAGGTGTGTGTGTGTGTGTGTGTGTGTGTGTGTGTGTGTGTGTGTGTGTGTGTAACTGGACGGATGCTGCCATAATCGGGAAGGGATATGTGCAGAGTTCAGAAGCACTGGGACCAATAGAGAGTTGCAGCACCGGTGCGAAGAGAGACGTTAAAGAAATCCAGTGAGAGAGAAGGTATGATTGTAGGTATGACTGGATGAAAAGCTTTGGACTCCACCCTACAAAAATTTGTTGTATATAGCGAGACCTGTATTCTTCAAAGGGAAGGATGTCACCTGCACAAAATGAGTAATTGATCGCATTTAAAGAAAAAGCAATACCAGCACACCTTCGCTTTGAGAAGTAATGGGATATTACCAAGGCAAATAGTCATTTAGTAGAACAAATTTTCGACAGACTTTTAATTACTTCCAACTTGTCAGCTTTCGCTTCAAATGTACACTTTTATCGGCGTCAGATCAAACTCACAATGTCCAGGCAAAAAAAAATGTTAGCGTTGTATCACGCTGTATCTTCAGGGCCTGTCCTTAAAATCATCCGAAGTAACAGTATGTGTGAGGACCAAGACGTATTCACAAGCTTTCTAGCCCAGAGAGGAGTTGATAAATCCTGCTCTCAAGGGAAAACACTTAGCTCTCCTGTCGCTAAGTAATTCACCGGGTCGGTCAGGATCACTTGATGGTTGTGATCATCAGCATTTTACCCTCCCGGAAGAGATCTGAGAGCTCATATAGTTCCATCTAAGGGCAAAGCCTTGATCTTCACACACGAACACACCCATCCTCATGCTCAAGGAGGACAGTGACCAGCCGCATCGTCAGTGAAACATTTCGCATCTCGAACAAGGCACGAACCCCCGTCTTAGCAAATGGTAGGCGAGAGCGTTACCACTGAGCCAACGAGCGGTGTGAGGGATAATAAATGTTTGCAGAATAATCCGTCCCTCACTCAGAGTCCCACATAGCAAATTTTTACGTCCTGGGAGAGTCAATATCGTGCAGTTTGGGAGGCTACATTTTAGATTTCTGCGTTGGTGGCTTCTATAATTTCGTGTATGAGTAACTGCTCAGAGAACTCTTCTTCCCTTTTCGTAACCTCCTTTTCGTAAGCTGTCTCACTACTCTAGAGTTTCAAGAACAATAGAGAAATCTATACACTTAATATGAAAAAAAAATAATCATATATAGTATTGGAGTTAAAATAAATAGGATTTGTGAATTTGACTTGTCGTGTGAAGCTTAAGGACGGTTGAACAAATTGCATGGATGTAATGACAAACATGAATTCATTGTCTAAACCTTGACTCTAATCTCTTGAAAGGTATGAACATGAGACTCGTAAGCCACTCAAGGAACAAACGTCTCACAGCGAATGTAACAGCTTAAATCGAAAAAGCCTCATAAGCCTCAGAGTTCCTCTTGCTTTCCAGTGGCGATTGAAATACTGTCTATGGCTTTAGTCAGAGTAAAACAGATGTTTCATCCCCTGACGTTAAAGGGTTAAAGCACCATTCGGAATAATGAAAGCATGAGCCATGTGTGTACAGGCTTGAGTCTTAAGGTGACAGAAGTTTCCTCAGTCACGTAATGCCACTAGGATCGTTAGCAGAACATAACACCATGAATGTTCTGGATCACGGACGATTTGCCTCGGCTCTCTGCATCTGAAGAGGGGAAACTTGGGTTTAACTGTATTTAGCTGTCATATGCGTCTGGACAGCGAAAACAGAAAATTAGCCACGTAATAACTGCGTGTCTTATCAGGCAACTTAAATAGTCCATGAGCCAGACCCCCAGATTTCGAGTTTGACAATAAATTTGGTGAATAAACCAAACCCTAATTTTTGGTTAGCTTGATGCCTGAAGTGTCCAAAAATCACGTTTGGACATTTTGGATCCACAGCTTAATACCCTTTCGGCGGCCATTTTTAAAAATGGCCGCCGTTTTTTTGCCAAAATCAATGTTCTCAGAAAAACCATTATAACTTTTCACTCAATTGACTTATGAACATGTAATTAGTCTTAATTTACTCAGAATATAATGCTGCAGTCGCTCATATAATGATATATGCCATTAATTATTATTAACCACCACAAAAACAAGGATTTATGTGATTTTTTCTCCATTTTTTAGAGATTTTTTGGCATAGACTTCCGAAAGTTAGTAACCACTCACAAAGTAGGCATCAAATGACCAATTTTCTTCCAGAATATGATAGAGG
This sequence comes from Coenobita brevimanus, assembly GCF_032717465.1. Taxonomy (NCBI): domain Eukaryota; kingdom Metazoa; phylum Arthropoda; class Malacostraca; order Decapoda; family Coenobitidae; genus Coenobita; species Coenobita brevimanus. The sequence continues at coordinate 50,888,007 of NC_137053.1, read as the reverse complement.
GATCTCTAACACACACAAAAAAACACCATATACTTATTCTGTTATGATTAGGAGATCTTTTCCAAGACAATTTCTGTGACTAATTCATTTGCCGATTTTTATGAACACCTATTTTAGAACCTTATTGCCTTGATACACATATATGTTCTCTAAGAATAAAGACTAACCATTTTTTGGTTTGTTTCCCTAATTTTTAATATTATAGGTATCAGGCTAACCAAACATTAGTGTTGAATCTGTTCACCAATTTTATACTAAAACTCGAAAACTGGGTAGCTGTCTTAGCGTTTCACTTACAACTTAGTTGAGATTGCTTTCATTTCTCATTCATTTTATGTCATTATGACAACTGATAGTAAACAACAGCTAATAATTATTTTTATTACAGAACCGTGGTGCCAGGTGTAAAGATGACTGACACAAACAAAAAGACAAACAAAAAAGAGAAGGTTCCTTGCATCATCTGCGGACAGATTTCGTCTCATGAAGAGCTGAGTAGATTGACTTACCACTCATCATGGAAAACTCTTCAGGAGGCAGCAAAAATCAGAAATTTTGAGCCACTCCTCAGAATTGCTGTGGAAGATGACACAAACTTTGTTCCTGACATTCTATATCATGTTAAGTGTAGATCAGACTTTACTCACAAAAAGGCTCTGACGAAGTTACTAAAAGATCAAGATGAAGCTAAATCTGAACACACTAAGAGTGAGACGAGACAATTTAAGCGCCATAAAACAGCAGCAACATCTCGTGTATATGAAAAGGTTTGCATCATTTGTGAAAAAAAGTCAAAATATGTAAAGGGTTCAAATACGCGAGAGCCGTTAATTCAGGCTGTAGAATTGCGTGCAGATGCACAAATTCGTAATGCTGCAACCCTGAAATTAGATCAACGAATTTTGTCAATCACTTCCCGTGACATTGTAGCGGCTGAGGCTCATTATCATGCCAGCTGTTATAAAGTATATATATGTTAAAGAACAACCTGCCAGTGATGGAAATACCAAACAAACTGATCCTTACCACAAAGAAGTAAATGCTTCCATTACTATGTTAGACAAGTATATCCGCACTGATCTTTTTTCCAAGCCACGCATTATTCCCATGACAGATCTGACCACTAAACTGATATCTCTCTTAAATGACAAAAACATAGAGGTCAAAGAATCTACAAAGAACAATCTACAACATAACCTAAAAAAGGAGTTTGGAGACAGTTTGCATTTTTTTTACACACAACAGAAAAATTTACATCCGGCCTCTTTCACTTTCAGTAGATAAAATTGCTTGTGACTACCTAGACTTAAAAATCAAACTGGAAAACTTGAACCATCAGCAACAATGTGAACAGATGATGATTCAGACAGCTGTTTTACTTAGAGATAAAATTATGAATGAAGTAAAAGAACAAATATGGCCACCAAAGCCAGATGAACTTACTGTAACATATATTGATCTACCAGTTTGCCTCACTGAGTTTTTGAAGATGCTCCTTGGTGGCCAACAGTCTTTACCATCCAATCAGATCAAAAGGCTTTCATGGTCAATAGGTCAAGATATAATGTATGCTGTGACAAATGGCCAGACCATCACACCCAAACATATTCTTTTGCCATGGGTGATCAAGACCCTAACTGGTAATGTTGAAATGATTCGGATTTTAAATCGTCTTGGCCACGGGTGTTCATACTCTCGTCTAGAGGAGATTGACACAGCTCTCTGTATTGAAAAGTTAAGTGTCATTGATGAAGATGCACAGGCCCTTCCTCTTGGGACACATCCGTTAATTCCGACTGTGCTTGCATATGATAACATTGATGCCTTAGAGGAAACACTGAGTGGTGCGGGGACATCACATCGTGTGAATGGGATAATCGTGCAACCCCAAGTTTCAACCTGTACACCAGCCAGAGTACCAGTCACATATAAAAAAGATAAACGGCGTACCATAGAAGCTAATTTGGAGCCACTTCCCATCTATATTTCATCAAAGAGAAACTCACCTCCTTCTTTGGTTCCACCAAATTCATCTGTACTATTTGAGGATGCTGTAAGCAGATGTCGTCAAAACAATCTTCTCTGGATATTAATTCGCCTTCATGATTCATCAAACCAAACCATGAGCTCGTGGACTGGATTCAACATCCAGACGAGAGATACAACTACAGTCTCTGTTGATAAAGTTGGTTATCTACCTACCATAAATGCTCCAGCTACAGATATTTCTACAGCCAATGAAATTCTGTCCAGGGCACTTTCTATCAAAGAAACTCTATCCCTTCAACATATTGCTATTGTTGCGGATCAGGCGCTTTATGCTAAGCTGACAGAAGTAGCGTGGAAATTTCAAATGAAGTTCAACAGCGTTATCTTGATGATGGGTAACTTCCATATCATATGCAACCTACTTTCAATTATTGGCAAGTTATTTCGTGATGCTGGGCTTAGAGACTTAGCTGTTGAGGCAGGAATAATAGCGGAAGGATCAATTGATAAAGTATTAGATGGTAAACAATACAACAGAGGCGTAAGACTTCATAAACTTGTCTATGAAGCTTTGATGAGGCTCGTTTGGACAGGATTCCTAGAATGGTTGGAGATCAGCTACTGCCAAGATCAACAGAACATCGATGCAGCTTTGAGATTGATTAAAGATTTACATGAAAATCCATGTGCATCAACCCATGCTATATGCCTGAAAGAGGATGTGTGGAAGAGAGTTTCAGATCTTTTTAATATCTATCAGGATGAACTGAGACACAGTAGGGGAAAGTTGGCTGAATTCTGGATGATTTATTTGGATCTAGTAGAAATTATGCTTGGCCTAATACGAGGAGATCGGGAAGGTGATTGGAACCTTCACCTGGCTTGCATAAGGAAGATGATACCTTGGTGCTTCGCAGCTGATAAAATTAACTATGCGAGGTACCTCCCAGTGTACTTCCTACAGATGGCATCATCGGGGGATAAATCACCAGAACTTTACAGACATTTTCATAGAGGAGGTTTCACAGTTCAGCTTGGTGACACAAATCCATTCGCACGACTTCCCATAGAACAGAGTCTTGAAGAAACTGTGAACAAAGATAGTCAGACCAGTGGTAGAACCAAAGGTTTTAGCTTAAAGCCAGGTGCCGTGTCACGATACTATCTTACAGCAGAGCACAGAGCAGAGGCCTTAAGAAAACTCAGATACCCAATTGATGCGCAGAAGCCACGGTTTGGTCACCCTGATCTCCAAGAGTCCCGTATAAGAAGAGATGAAATGGATGTGTCGTCTATTGTAGAAATGCTTGAGACAACTTGGACCAACCCATTTTGCAGTAATCCGATAGACCTTGTAAGCATTTCAACTGGTGCAGAGGCACCTCCTGAGGTAGCGAGGGATTTGTTGAAAGCTCATGAAAAGGGTGAGGTAGCTTATGCAGCCCGTCTTGAAAAACTAAAGGAAGGTGCAGGGTTTTATGATCCAATTCCAAAGTTGAAGTTGAAAACATTTAGTGCCCTGAAGAAAACCACAGTTCTTAAGGGAACAGACAAGGAAATCGTACAGAAGGTAGATCATCGTGTGTTTGGCCAAATGCTTCTCGCAGCACAAAGTAGGATATTAGATATGCAAGATGTCTTGTCTTACCCATTAGGTCCTAAGCCTTGGGCCCTAGTAAATGCAGATGGATCACTAAAGAGAACAGCAAAAGCAAACCTCAGCAGACATCTTGAGAAACAGGTTGCCTTTGCTGATGAACCAAGTGGTGCTAAAGCAACTGTAATTGATGCTATGGGAATTGTGCAAAAGATTCATGGAGAGAATTTGTCATTTGGTGAATTGTCTGAGCGGATCTTGAGTTGTATTCTTAATCATGGTCGTAATAGTCAGCGGATTGATGTTGTGTTTGACATTTACAAGGATCATTCAATTAAGTCTGCAGAAAGAATTAGCCGTGGGTCAAAGGAGGGAATCCTGTTCCTTGAAATAAAATCAGGTCACCGCATCAAAAACTATAAACGCCTTCTTTCAAATACTCAAAGCAAGAACAGGTTCACTAAATTCCTGGTGCAAAGTTGGATGGTAGTAGATAATAGGAAGAAACTAGGTACTGTTTCCCTTTTGGTGACTATGGGAGAGGAGTGTTTTGCAATTACACAACATGATGTGACCAAAGTTGACCTACTGACATCCTCGCAGGAAGAGGCTGACACAAGACACATACTCCATGTTAGCCATGCAGCCAAAACATATAAGAATGTGATAGTTATTTCTGAGGACACTGATGTCTTTGTGATACTTCTCTCACTCCATGCACAAATTGGGGGAAGGATACTCTTGAGACGAGGGAAAATAAACAATATCAGACTCATTGATATATCTCAACTAGCAAAAGTATTTGGAGAGGAATATTGTACTGCAATCCTAGGCGTTCATGCTTGGACGGGATGTGATTCCGTCAGTGCATTTGCTGGTCAGGGGAAAATTAAATCTGTAACACTGATTCAAAATAGTGACACTTTTCGAGAGGCTTTCAAAGTTCTAGGAGTAGAATGGAATGTATCTGATGAATTATTCTCAATCCTTGAAAACTTCACATGTGCCATGTATGCACGCAATGCAAAAAGCACGACTGTCAACGGACTCAGGTATGAAATGTTCTGTTCCAAAAATGGTGATGTAACATCTGGTCAATTGCCACCGTGTAAAGATGCTCTGAAACAACATGCAAAACGGGCAAATTACCAGGCAGGCATATGGAGGCGAAGTCTGCAAAACTCGCCTGAAGTACCAAAGCCAACTGATGGATATGGTTGGATAATGGCTGGAGATGGGCAAATTGAAATTGAGTGGATTACTGGTAAACCAGCCCCTGACATTGTACTTTCACTGATGTCCTGCAAATGTGTGAGGTCTTGCAAAGCTGTCAGTTGTCAATGTATTGATCATGGATTGTCTTGCACACATGCATGTAAATTTCGAGATTGTGATAACATGTTGAACGACAATGATGAATTAGAAATAATACCAGATATGGGTGATATAAGTGATGTTGATGAGGATTAGATTGCCCATAAGGAACATAATTTCTTTACTATTTTCCTATCAGTTGATGAACGATGAATTTGAAGACTTACAGTATATTATTATGCGGATGTCGGTATCTTTCTTCATTATGCAATGTGGCTTCTTTGTAATTTGTTCTCGTTTTTTTAATGGCTATGAAGAGAAGGTTCAATTTGCTTGTGAAAGGATTAATGTATGCCAATGAACTCTGAATAGGGAAAATTATAACAGAACCTTTGTGAAATCTGCATTGTGAATTTCTATTCTTTGTTCTTAATCTATTTCGTGTTTTAGGATTGTTTTTATAAGGAGTTTTTTTTTTTTTACTGTTTAGGCAAATGACATTTATTCCTTCACTACCAGTACACATTTTAATTAAAATTAATGTGTCATACAATTTTACTGAAAGCAAGAAGTGCACTGCGGATTTGAGGTGATTGGTTTCCCATTCCAATAGTTTATGTTATGTTAACCCTTGAAACCCGGGTGGACACTTATCTTATTAAAATCATCTACTTAAAGCTAGAATTGTATGAAGATACAGATAATTATTCAGAGGAATTTACAGACTTAGTTTATGATTCACATAATATTAGAAAGTGTTCATAGGATTGAACATAATCATCTACTATCAGTCAAAACTATATGATAAAGAGGCCAGTCGGATTCCGATGGTTAAGTTTTGCAATGGAAATTAACTCCTTCACTACCATCATGTATTTATTATTGTTTTTGACTAACTTTAAGAAGATTTTTCGACTAAACAGAGGGTTTTATAAATGTAAGAAGAGTAGTGCCCATGCTCACTAACTAATTTGGTATAGTCTACTTATAGTTAGCTTTTAATCTTTTTTGGTTAACAACAAACTAATATATTAAGCCTAGTACAGATCTGGTATTGAATGGGTTTATAGATTTTTGTACTAGAAATGGTTTTATTATTTATATAATTATATAACCAATTATGTACTCTAACTTTGAGCTGTAATCTGGCTTATTCTGGAGAAAAAGGGAAAAACGTCATCAATAGATGTTTATATGTAACACAGAAATATACTTCCCACTCAGGAAGCAATATGACTAATGTGTGTTTTTTTGGGGGGGTGTTAGAGATTCCTTTATCATATTCTGGAAGAAAATTGGTCATTTGATGCCTACTTTGTGAGTTGTTTCTAACTTTCGGAAGTCTATGCCAAAAAATCACTAATAAAATGGAGAAAAAATCACATAAATCCTTGTTTTTGTGGTGGTTAATAATAATTAATGGCATATATCATTATATGAGTGACTGCAGCATTGTATTTTGAGTAAATTAAGACTAATTACATGTTCATAAGTCAATTGAGTGAAAAGTTATAATGGTTTTTCTGAGAACATTGATTTGGGCAAAAAAACGGCGGCCATTTTTAAAAATGGCCGCCGAAAGGGTATTAAGCTGTGGATCCGAAATGTCCAAACGTGATTTTTGGACACTTCAGGCATCAAGCTAACCAAAAATTAGGGTTTGGTTTATTCACCAAATTTATTGTCATTTTCGGTCTGGCTCATGGACTAAAAGGAGTAACTGAACCCCCTGCTCCCTTCGTTCACTTCTCATCTCCTTTTGAATTGCCATAAATATGTTGCAATCAAAGCTAGTGCCTGTGTTGCCTACAATTTCGTACCTTCAACAGCACAGGGAGGAACCGTGGAAACTGTACAAGGAGCTTCTTTCTTCTTGCATCGCACCTCCCCCCCCTCCCCACGTCCACCCGTCCCCTTCCTCCTGATTTAACGCAAGAATGTTGCCACCAAAAGTAGCCAATACCTTCGTACATCCTACTGTAGAGGATGAGATGGGAGGGGGTGGGGGATCTGTGCAAGACGCTTTTCTTTACTGAATCAGAGTCCCTGGTTAGGTCGAGATACCCCAAAGTTAGGTTGGGATGATGATGGCGGTGATAATGATGATTATGATTATATGTTTTGTATTAAAGGTGGAATAAAGTTTTCGAAAGCTTGGATGATGTATGAAAAAATGTGTAGCCTACATCACTGGACATGTTTGCCAATTCCCCGAAGTTTGCATTTCCTCTTTGTTTCTGGACGGTACCTCATCATTATCCCTTAATTAAGAATTAGGACCAGGATAATGATGGCGAGAACTTTTATTCCTAGTGTCATTCAGAGTTAATATACAATAATTATTAAAGAAGCAGAAATTAGCTGAATAGACAAGATTTGTCGATATCCCCGTTTTACGGAGCAAGAGATAAGCATATATATATATATATATATATATATATATATATATATATATATATATATATATATATATATATATATATATATATATATATTATGCGAAGAAAAAGGAACCAAAGATCACGAGCCGGCATTACTTTTCCTTCCAAATGAAAAACAAAATACAAGAGAGAGCCAAATTCAAGATCTATTCACTTCGTGATGCCCGGACACACTGCGCCCGAAAGACTGGAGATCATAGGAAGCAGGAAATACAAACAGAGGGAGACAGTTCCAGAGCTGACCCGTTGCATAAATGAAGGAGTGGGAGTAACGGTCAACACTTCCACTAGAGAGTTGGACTGAAAAGGGACGAGTCTGCCGCTAGACGGATGCCATGCGCCCGTTGAAGAGGTGGAGGAATGCATGCAGACAGTTCAGAAAAGCAGTGACCATTGAAGTAGCGATAGAAAAGAGATGAAGATGCAACAGTGCGGCGAAGAGACAGAGGTTGTAGGGAGTCAGTAAGAGGAGGAGAGTTAATGATAAGAAAAGCCTTTGACTCCACCCTGTATATATATATATATATATATATATATATATATATATATATATATATATACACACATACACTATATATATATATATATATAGATATATATATATATATATATATATATATATATATATATATATATAGAGAGAGAGAGAGAGAGAGAGAGAGAGAGAGAGAGAAGAATATACTGTATATAGGTAGATGAGGCAATCACCATCGACTCACTCGAGGTAGTGTTGTTCTCGGGTGTCTGCCCTTTCCTTACCTCCTTCCTTATTTATTTCCCTCCTCTTCTGTGTTTCTTTTCATTATTCTTTTCTCATCCTTCTGCCTAAGGGTGACTTTACACTCCCTTTTTTGCCTTTCTTTCATTCATTCTTTCCTCTTCCTTCTGCCTATGGGTGACTCTACAGTGAGTGACAAGCTAAATGGTTTCCTGTACACCAGGAAACCATTTACAGTACTACTCTGGGTGGTAACCATAGAACCAAATAATGGCGCCTGGTGGTTTAGTGGGTAAGTACAACGCTCCAGCCGGACTGAGTCAGTGAAGGTTTATATCTAAGGTGTGGTTTGGGTTTATTGATCATATTATGCCACTCAGGGATGAGTGAGGCTGGCTAATCTCATCTTAAATATTAGGACCAACTTGCTAAGCCCCAGGCTCCTACGCTCCTCCTGGGGCAACTTAGGATTGGGTGATGGATGTATGGATATACTGTATATATATATATATATATATATATATATATATATATATATATATATATATATATATATATATATATATATATATATATATATATATATATATATATATATATAACTACTACAACTGTATCATTATCTGCTGGAACGAGTCAGATAGGTCGATGTTTTGGTGGAGTGGGGAGGGTAGGCGGGGTGGGTGGGCAAGTTTGGTGGGAGGACAGTTTTGGCAGGGGGGTGGGTTGGTAGTGGGAAAATAGGTCAATGGTTAAAATAGGTTCATGGGACTATATATTCGGGGAAATGGCTTGAAGGAGGAATATAGGTTCACTGGGTAAAGTGGGACCCCGGAGGTATTCTACCACTTTGGGGTTGGCCACCCAGGACCCCAAGCAATGCCGGTAAGCACGATCATAGGGTTTTACTCGGGCAACGCCGGGTATCCTTGCTACTACAAATAATTACAAGAAAATATTTGAAGAAAATGGAAATATAAACAAGTCGGTTGGCGATGATGGCTAGCTCTATGCGGACCAAGCTTTGTCAGTGACTGGAGGTGAGTTTCGACACGGAAAGTCACCTCTATATGGAGGTATTCCAGTGCAACATTCCGCCCAAGAATAATAGCCCTGGCTTAATAATCTTCGGAGCCTTAGCATTTTGTGCGGGCATAATTGTGATTTTAGCTATTTTCACCGTTTTATCATCTGATGACCTTTGACCCCTGACATGGCCAATGTGGCACATAGGTGTACATTACAAAAATGTAGTACTAATTAGTGTCTATAAGCGTGCAAACTTTCATTTAATAACCATCCAGCCGCTGGGGAACTATGGGGGCATACGGGTACTGGTTGTTAGGGACGCTGAGGCCAATCTTTGCCGGGCTGCCACTCAAAAACTAAAGCAGGGAGGGGAAAAAATGGACTGCACACTTCCGATTGAGAATGACCTCAAGATTACATCTAAAGAAGTCAGAGCTTTCTACGCCCATTAGTAATGCTTCTACAGCTTAATGTGTGAAAAGTAAGCAAGAAGCGTGTTTTCGGCCGTAGCTAGGCAACGAGTAGTTGTCTGACAGCCAGGACTTTGCGAACACAACTTTGTCATAGGCTGATCATTGTGTCCAAGTTTTGTCGGAATCAGTTAATTCTGAAGGGTAGAAGTGCCTACCACAATTAAACAAGAAAGAGTACAAGAAAGAAAGAAAATGTGACTAATAATTAGGGCAGCATGGAGTTGGCCAGTATTATGATAGAAGATATAAGCTTGGATATACTGTACTTTGGAAGGGGGAGCACTAATCCATGGTCACTTTGTTATTCCCGAATGAACTCACTATCTTGTATACACATAAACACACGTTCTCACATAATTCACTCCTTACATACTGTAGATATTCATACTTGTGTCCAATAACACACTGTTGTATAGGCATCTAAAGGCTCAAAATTTCTTACACTTTTATCTGCTTCACAGTTCAGGATTTTTAGCATTTCCGCAATCTCTGATGCAGCCGAATAGCGGGGCTATTCGTGACAGGAGGGCATCCTCGGCATGAGATCTTCACTGATATTTTTCTTTCACCATCACATCCATTGAGCACTGATTAACACGTTCATATGTTACGGGTAGATCTATCGTATGAGTATTTTATCTCACGGGACTGCAGTAAATAATATGTATTTTTCGTCCCTCTGCCCTGTGAAGAGTTTTCATGATGGTAGCAACACATTACTAGAAGAGATGTATCGTATGTATTGGCGTTAAGTACGTATGAACTTCCAGTAGTTATTTGTGTACATAATAATGTCATGAAATAAACCAATGTAAGGCCTGCATGGACGGGACTAAATTGATGCTGAATGGTTAGATGGGGAATATTTCACACATGATACACGAATATGGAAATTATGCTATATCCTTTGCAGATAGTGATAACTATCTTCATAAATTAGTTCACAGTTTTTGAATATTTGTGAGAATTGTCGTATGAAAGTAAATATATTTGAGATAATATTGGCTATTCAGGGAAAAAAAAAGATATATAGGCTACGGTATGATATATACGGTATATATTATGTAGCGGCGAATGCAGAAGATTATGAGGAGGAAGAGTTTAAATTCTCGCAAGTGCAGTAAGAGAAATGTGTGGATAAAGTATAAAAGGGAAAACAAAAATGAGTGGAGTAAGAAAGCATAATAGCAAGTGGTGCGATGTTGCAAGATGTCAGTGAGAAGGAAAGCTTGTGGCAAAATTAACGTACGAATCTGGCCTTTGAAACGACATGAGTATCAAATCAAGAGTGAGAGCAGTATAAATAATTTTCTTAATGAATGTATGTCATGTGTGCAGGGAAGAAGGAATAAGAAAACAAACCCAAAAAATTGCAGCATTTTAAGAACATTAGAGTGAAGAAATCTAGTGACCTAAAAAAAGAAGAGAATGAGATTAGATGATATGGTCACACTGAGAAGATGGATATGGAGAGAGAGTAATGGAGAAGGTAAATATGAGTTAGTCTGAGAGCAACAAGAGACCCGAAAGACTAAGGGAATGATTGATGAGTATGGAAAGTGAATCTAAATAAGCATGATTGGTTATGAACACTCAGGGAGCAAATAAGCGACGAAAGATTGAAATGGATGAAGTATGTACTGGGAAGCAAATAACAAGGGTTGATGTATTCACTTTAGCTTCACAGTCAACGTAATGGTCTCTTCCACATATGTATTATGAAATGCACCTCTTTTGCAGGACGTTAGTCCTTCAATGCGGAGGAAGAGAAAATTTTGACGGTTTGGACGATCTGAGAAAGGATGTACAACACAACCTATCACATTTTGCGCTCTGTTGCTAGTTTTCGTATTTTTTTTGCATTTGTGTGGTAGGTGGGGACGCTCATCATCCACTCACTCGATGTAGTGCTGCTCTCAGATGTGCCCTTTCCTCTCCTCCGTCGTTCTTTCCTTCCATCCTCTTCTGTCTTTTTTTCCTTCGTTCTTTCCTCGTCCTTCTGCCTACGAGTGACTTTACACTCCCTCTTCTGTCTTTCTTTCCTTCATTCTTTCCTCTTCCTTCTGCCAGTGGGTGCCTCTACACTGAGTGACAAGCCAAATGGTTTCCTGTACACTGGGTTAACATCTACTACGCTGGGTGGGTAACCATATAACCAAATTTTGGCGCCTGATGGTTTAGTGGGTAATTACGGTGCTCCAATCGGATTGAGCTGGCGAAGGTTTATATCCTAGGATTTATTGCTCATGTAATGCCACTCAAGGATGAGTGAGGCTGGTCACTCTCATCTTAAATGTCAGGACCAACTTGCATAACCCCGGACTCCTACGCTCCTCATGGGGCAACTTAGGATTGGATGATGGATGGATAGATCTTTTCTTGACTCAGGATTCTTTCCACCTTACGTATAAATGTGAAAATGAGTTGAGACAATGATGGGGGCGATATCAGGAGACCTATAGGAATGGGATTAAAGGCCTTTGAACAGCAAAGTAATATAAGTAATTATACGAGGTAGAAAAGTGAGGAATAACTTTATGTGATACCCCCAATAATTCTTGGGGGTTTAGCCCCCTCCCCAAAATAAAAACTATCAGAAACAGAAGAAATATCTGAATAAAATTTCCCAGATAAGTTTGTCTCGTTACACCGTAAGTCTTTCACTATATACGGTTTCCATCCATGATTTGTAAGGGGTCAGCAGCCCCCCTCACCAACTGTAACCTTCTCAGAAATAGCGGAAGGAGGCCAGTATGGCTTTGATATCTTAGTATATGTTGTAAAATGGACTCTCATTCGTATTGCCATTTAAGGGAGCGTAACCCTCCACTAATTCTTTGATGATGAGCTGCCTCCCCCTTCCCCCCAAAAAAAATATCCGAAAAAGGGGTTTGTGTGCACATGGATTTAAAAGAAATCGGCATACGTATCGCAGGACTGGGTATGTAGCTCCAAGATTTCTCTGAATGCAAAGGAGGAACTGTATATCTACTTTTTCGGTAATCTATATCAAAACTGGATAAGGCTTCCAGGAGATATATTAACATACAAGGATACAATGATACATCAGACGGACTCGATCACAAAAACTTCACTTTCATCATCGCTATTACATATTATATAGCCTACTCAAATTCCCATGCTATTTACTCAACTTATTTTGCCATCACCCAGTCCAGTAGATTTTCGTATAATCACTCCAGAAATATTCTTGAATGATTGTAATGGAAAGTGTAGCTTTCTTAATTCAATTTCCTATTATTTACCTTCCTGTGATTGTTTCTTTTCTCTCTACTTTCCTACCGCTTGCTAAACCCTTAAATTCGTTCACCATAACCCATCATGCTTATATATCATCCTTAACGCTGGTTTTACAGACAGCACATAGTTCCATTAAAATTCAACGAGTAAGTTATTAGTATTTTTCATTATCGTCTCACCATGTCATGTGTCTAATTGTTGTGGTAAGAAGGACCTAAATCTAATTTATGCACTGCAGAGTATACTCTTGTTAACAAAGTAGGACTGGATGTAACGAATATCATCATCGCCAAACTTCAATTAGCATGAGCAACGTTCTAGGATTATTAGACATCAAGTTTACAGCCACTATATCAACATCCTTTGTCAGTAATTGAGGTCAAAAAACATTTCAGAGACCATCATCAATGTTAAGGAGTGAAGCAAGAAGGAAAGTGGGTTGTGATAAGTGAATCTTTTCCCTAAAGAATCTCCAGATTCAGATAACTTTTCTGTCACTTTCATCTTCTCATGTTAAATCCCCCTTGACATCAGTCGTAGGTGAAATCAAAGTCCTGGAATGGCTTTCTGATAATATATTAAGCACAGCCTTATACTCTCCACACAGCCGTATAATGACCACCCATACTCGTCCGCTGGCTGTTGCTAACTGTTAGAGAGAGAGCTGGCTAGGGCTGGCGCGCCCCTAAACTCTTGAGTTCAGCAGAAATTGAATCAGGCCAGACCTTAGTAAGCGATCAATGGCGTCCTGCTTAGATCACACTTACAATGCACTTACATGCTATGCTTACATACTACATAATATTACAGATGGTTACAAAACTCAGAATGTCTTCCCTCTCTTCTTCACCCTTCCACCACAAAACTCCCCCTCCCTTTACACCCTCCCCCCGACAACCACGGCCATGATATACCCAGACCTCTCATCCACACTACTCAATTTTTCCTTTAGCGCCTCATTAGGGGTAATTCCCTTCCACCTCATGAGCGTCGCTGCCACTACCGCTAATTCCCAGCCCTTCCAATAAATGAGACTGGTGGGAATATTTGGTGTTATGGAGTAGGTTCCTCACCACTCCGCACCTTCCAGTGTAATTTTTTGATACTGAATTGTTCATAAATCAGCCCTTTCCCTACATCTATTTATTGATGAAAAAATGCAGATCAGATAATATAATAGTTGGAGAAATGGGGTGGCATGAGTAGAGTTGTGCATGGGAAGGATTACACAGGAAGGAATGTGGTGAAATGCGGAGAGAAGCGAGGGCGTTACACATTCTGTAAGGCAACAGAGAATGCTCTGAAAAAGAGAAGAAATGATATATTCAACGGAAAAAATATAAGCATTTAATGCCCAGTCAATTTCTAGCCATCAATGTTAAATATACAGTCATAGCATAATATTAGAGATCTGCCTGCGATCACACTGTGAAAAAATTGTGTTTACTTGAATCTCTCAACCGATTATGAACAAAGACCCTTATTTTTACCTCTTCCAACGAAATTGGACGGAGGTTAAGTATTCACCCGTTTTTGTTTGCACTTATGTGTTCAAGATATTTTAAAAAGATGTTTTTGGGTTTCAATGAAATCTGGTGAATGGGTGGGCAGTGGGTCAAAGAAGAACTGATTAGCTTTTTAGGTTCACCTGGATCTATATGCAGAAATAAATAATAAGTTACTGTTACATTCTCGGAGGCATGCTGTCACTAAAATCATGTAACAGGGCAGACTAAGATTGTAGAATTAAGTGACTCTGTACGACCGTAAAAACATTAATCAGGAAGGAAAGAGGGGTTGCAGCAGCAAATCGTATTTTTTATTGGGTGTGGAAATGCTCAAACTGAAAGTTTTCTAGTTTCCTTTATTTATTTTTTTTTCATCCTGGATTTCATTCTGAGCTAAGAATCCTGAGAGGTTTACTGCTATTTTTTCCCTTTCTTTTAATTTAGTGTGTGTGTGTGTGTGTGTGTGTGTGTGTGTGTGTGTGTGTGTGTGTGTGTGTGTGTGTGTGTGTATTTACCTATTTGTATTTGCCTATTTGTAGTATACAAGAATTGAGCAATGCTCGTGTTGTCCTGTCTCCATATCCACATTTATCAAGTCTACCTTTACACACATGAATGTTTTTCTCATGCACCACCTCTTTGTCTAAGTCGTTCCAAATATTTAAGTATTCACCTAATATACCTAATTGTGATATACACGGAATGTACTATGCTCGTGGGTTTCCGTCGCTGTTTCTCAATAAGTCGAATTTAGCTTTAAACTCGTTTAAGTTTTTAGACTGGACGATCTCTTTGTCCAAGCTATTCCATAAGTCTATACTTCTGTAAGGAAAGCTATATTTCTTGATATCCTTCAAGCAGCTTGACTTTTTCAATTTCATTCCGTGTCCTCTTGTTGCTCTCTTATCCCATACAAACAGATCTTCTTTGTCAATTTTATCTACTCCCACCATGGTGTGTGTGTGTGTGTGTGTGTGTGTGTGTGTGTGTGTGTGTGTGTGAACATCTTTCTCTCTTGTTTTCAATAAAACTAAGCGAAAAGGAAGCTCCCTTTCAGCTAGAAAAGAGAACGGATTTCAGGCTCTGAGTCATGGTGAGTGTGACATTGATGAGTTGAATGACAGTGTGACAGAAGTGATGAGAGATCACAAGATCATTAAATCAATTTTGTGTATTTTCTGTTTTGGGATAAAATAACACTTTGTAATTTCCATATAGTACGCAGGAGAGACCTTGTCCTTGACAAAGTGGGTGTGACCTAACTGTAGGAGGAGCTACTGAGAGTGTTTTTCCAATGACTGAGCAGCTCCACCTTGTCATTTCCTAATTAGCTAAGAGTAGGATGTGTTAGCTTGTGATTGGTAGCTGAAGCCTCTTTTGTGTGTAATAGGCTGTAGATTATACTCAAGCCAGAACATTGGCTTGTTAAATCTAAGGAGGCGGAGTAAAGCTATTATTTAAGCGTGAGGAGCTAGCGAGAGAAACAGTTTTACACGGTTTTTCACTGACACAATCGGGGCGCATTTCCCACTAGACACAGTGCATCAGTAGACATATTTGTGCAGACACGCTTGTTCACTTTGATTACAAAATACACAGACTGAGCACCACTTCCCCTTTTTGGTTCAACTCTCCATATAATACTGGTGTGGACTGTAATATCACCAACGAGTTCTTCTAATTCCTCAAGCTGTGAGTACGTAGCTTCCACGTATTGTAACTTGGTTAGGTAAGAGAAATAATTTATATATGTATTGTAAATCTATATGGATGCCCTTTCGTAAACGAATCCTAGTTTGTGTTTGTGAATATGTTACACTGTAAAGTAAGTTAGTTTTCTTGTGAGCTTTACCTTACCCCTTTTGGTGATTGTTTAAAAGGTTAATTAACAGTGCACCGTAATATACACTCGTAACTATATATATCTGTATATCTATATCTATATCTCTTTATCTATCTGTATATCTATATCCATATCTCGTTATCTATCTATCTATCTATCTATAGAATGTTACAGGGAATTTGTGTAAACAGGGGTTTCACGAAATTCCCGGGAATTTGTAAAATGAGTTCAAACTAGAGTAGGTTAATGTGGATTAGGTTAATTTAGGCTATGGTTAAGTTAGGCTGGGATAATCCAGGTTAAGTTTAGATTAAGTTAGGTTAACTTTGGTAGGTTAGGTTAGATTCAGTTATTTTTTATGAATACTAATTTATGCTTAGCATCCACATAAATTAACTAGCCCAGCCTAACTTAACGTAAATCTAACCTTGATTATCCCTGCCTAACCTAACTGGAGCCTAAATTTACCTAACCGACATTAACCAATCCCAATTTAAACTCATTTCACTAATTCCCTAGGGATGTCGTGAAATCCATGTTCACATAAAATATATATATATATTTATATATATATATATATATATATATATATATATATATAATTCTTTCATTCATCGTCTAACCCAGTGTTGACCCAGAGGAGCATAGGAGCCCGGGGCTAGGCAAGTTGTCCTGACATTTTAGATGAGAGTGACCAGCCTCACTCATCACTGAGTGGAATCATATGAGCAATAAATCCCAACCATCCCTTAGATATAAACCTGCACCGGCTCAAGCCGACTGAAGTGCCTTAATTTACCCACTACACCACCAGGTGCCATAATTTGGTTTTATGGTTGCCACCCAGCGAAGTAAATGGTTTCCTGGTGTACAGAACATCATTTTGCTTGTCACTCAATGTAGAGTCACCCGTAAACAGAAGGAAGATAAACGAATGAAGGAAAGAAAGACGGACGAGGAAGGAAGGGGAAAAAAAGGAAGGAAAACAGGAGTGGGCAGGCATCCGAAAGCTGCACTACATCGAGTGAGTGGATGCTGAGCACTCCCACCTCTGATACACACATCATATATATATATATATATATATATATATATATATATATATATATATATATATCATCAACCGTTTTAGTGTCCACTGCAGGACCGGCCTACCCCGTCTGAAGTGGGGACGATACAGCCTATGTATCTCTACCACGTGGCTTAGGCTGTCTGGTAGAGATTGTGTGTAGGGTGAGAAGTGCTTGTAAATGTAACTGTAGTGCTGGAGTGGCTACGGATGTGTGGGTAGTCTGTTAACCAAGTGTAACTGACCCGCGCAAGCCGACTGGGTCCAAGCATACTTTATAGTACGCAACACTGGTTCAACCATAGCACCCCTTATCCCCGTCAAAGCAGTACATGGGCGGAAGAACGCTCTCAAAGTTTATTACCCTGGCGGGGCGCGAACCCTCGTTCTTCAGTGTACGAAAACGCACACTTTACCACTGTAAAACAGAGGCTCCGTATATATATATATGGCCAACGGCCATACCACGTTGAGTACATCGCTTCCCGTCCGATCAGCGAAGTTAAGCAACGTTGGGTCTGGTTAGTACTTGGATGGGTGACCGCCTGGGAACACCAGATGCTGTTGGCATAACGTTCTTCCTACGTGTCAAGTGGGGTTGGTGGAGGATTAGTGTGCCTCCCTGTAAAACAATTAACTCTAAGCCCTTGGCCACCCCGTTTGGGATACATGGCGTCTGGCAATGAATGAATGAGATATATATATATATATATATATATATGCTTGGGGGCTACGAGGGAGACAGGCATGACATGTCAAACACTTCGTACAGTGTTTAAAGAAGGAGTGTGCAAGAATGTTGTAATAGGTTTTCGGGCGACTCTAAACGTCTTTGTGCATTATCTTCTCTCACAGTCAACTTTTTTAATACTCTGCATATGAGTCTCTCTCTCTCTCTCTCTCTCTCTCTCTCATTGTTCATTTTCCTTTACTTCCTTTTACTTACGTCCAAGTAAGTTGCCGTGATCTTAAGCATAAATGTACCTTGTGCACTTCATTGTTTTCCTGACCTATCCTACTGCCCCTTTAGCCGGTTCGCGTCCAGTGACTTTGTGCCATTGAGACCTACGTTACTCTCTTTACGCACTCGTAACAAGAGATTTGACGGAATCTTGATTTAGATTCGTGCCGGCGAGAGTGCAAGTTTGGTCTCTGGAGACCCTCGAAATGATCCTCCATTCCTGGTCCTTCTGTCATCAAGTCCAGTTTACATCCAACCCTCCTATTGTCGACCCTTCTGCCAGGCACATAGTATCCTCTCTAGTATCATCCTGGGACGAGTTTCATTTCTCTTTTCCGATGGATTTACTCCCATGATAAAAGAAATCCAATCACAGAGCCGAACTCTGCTAGTTTCCTTGTCTCTCATATTTGGAGCTTTGGTGACGAAAATGTCTACCGGTAATATTTCCTGTTCCTATTTCTACTTGATGACAAATCAGAATTTTGATGGAAAGTAATCGCATGGTCAATTTGCGGTTCGGAACCTTTAAGCTCTAACAGAGCTACAGATGAAAGTAAGAAAGGATGAGGGTAGTTTGCATAGCAACAAGAAAGTATTAATTCAGTTATTGACCGGTCATGTAACAAAAAAGAAAAGGAAAACTGTGACTGAATCATTAACATATTAATTTCCTATTTTCTTCTATATATCGACTGAAGCATTCTCTCTCTCTCTCTCTCTCTCTCTCTCTCTCTCTCTCTCTCTCTCTCT
Organism: Coenobita brevimanus; assembly: GCF_032717465.1. Classification (NCBI taxonomy): domain Eukaryota; kingdom Metazoa; phylum Arthropoda; class Malacostraca; order Decapoda; family Coenobitidae; genus Coenobita; species Coenobita brevimanus. Next base: position 50,869,051 of record NC_137053.1, on the reverse strand, counting down.
CTCTCTCTCTCTCTCTCTCTCTCTCTCTCTCTCTCCTGGTAGTATAGATAACTTTAACTGCATCACTTTCACCAGGGAGTTGACAGGTCGCACAGATACCTGATGGGTTAAATGAAAGACAGGGGGAACAAGTGGGAGGGTCTTATTAGAGTGTAGATAACCCACTCTTTCTGCTTATCCCCAGTACAATGGCATCTTTTATTCATTCCTGACAGGTGAGTTACCAGTGTGTGATGGCAATTTTAAGTTCACTATGAACATTGCATAATCTTGTTTCTTCGCTTCGAATTTTTTTTTTTAATAAATATAAATTTTTGACTTAGCTGACTGCTCATACCACCAGATCTTTCCCAGACTTTTTTTTTTTTTTTTTTTTTTCTGGCAGCAAATCAGGGAGGAAAAAGGGGAAGGTAGGGGGCTAGTGAAGGGAAAAGCAGCAGGCATGGTGGGCAAAGGTAGAGTGACGGAAGGAAGGATGAAGGATGTGAGATATACTGTAATATACCTTGGCCATAATTGCGTCTAACCATCTTACACTCAGGGTAGAATATGCGTTAGACATCACCTGGTAATGCCACATTATGTCTTCTGTTATGGTGGCAAAATATCTGGGATCTGGCAATAAGCCGACAGTAAGCAGTCACTTCCTAGTTAAGATTTTTGTCTAACAGACAACACCAGACATTTCAGTGAGTGGAATGACTGGCATGAAGACATATGAATCTATTTCACTCTGCACTCAGTCACTTGCTAAGAAATATATTTGTTTAACAGACAATACCAGACATTTCAGTGACTGGATTGACTCTGACTTGAACACAGATAAGTCTACTGTGGCATTCATTTCTACTTCGTACTTAAAGAACTTAATCTTGTAATTATAGTTCATTGCCTGTGTGAAGTGGGGGGAGGGGACTAATGAGAGTCACTGAGATTCAGTTCCTTCAGGAATACAATGATATAGGTGTCTCTGCCCTTTCACTTCCCTGTTGTACTGTATATCCCTTTATTACTGCCATCCTCCAGTCCGGTTCTACCTGCCAATGGAGCTAATTGATTGATAATTCCTAGACCCACATTTTCAAATAAAGGTGAATGGGGGCCTGCATCCACCTCCTCCTCCTCCTCATCATCATCATCATCATTACCTGATTCAATCCACTACACGACAAAGGTCTCACACATCTTTTTCCCCTCTGACCTAATGGCTGTTAGCCAGTTTCATCCTGTCCCAGCGAATATCCGAAACCCCTCTCCTCATCTCGTTCTTTGTAAACTTTTTCTTCTAATTCGATCTCTGAACAGTCATTCTTTTTCCCTAATTGTTCATCTGTTGTCTGTTCTACCAAGGACGTACCTGTTCACATTCACTTACGTTTTTTGACCGTTGTGATTATGTCCTCTGCTTTTGTCAGGTTTCCTTTCCAGGAGGTTCTCTTTTTAGCTCATCATGTGACTCCAAACATAATACGTCCATTCCATTCTGAGCATTCCTGAGTTTACGTTCTCATATTTTTTTTTTTTACACTCCACGCCTCCCATTTGTAAGGTAGAACTAGAAGGACACACTGATTATATAATCGCCTCGTTTGCCATATGGATAACTGCTTATCCTTCATGTAGATACTTGGTTTGCCACAAGACCTAAATCCCTTTCCTATTCTCCACTTGATTTCATTGTCGTGGGCTGGGTCTGCCTGAACTGCCTGCTCTAGCAATAGGTAGATGTATCGCTCAAGAAATTCTAATTCTTCCTCTCCTGTTTTTACTAGACGGGATTGACTGATTGATTGACCGAACCAAAGCTAGCGGCACAACTTGGACGGGAGCAAACACGTGTTTAACATATACTCTTCTTCTCGTTCAATTCCAAACCTAACTACAGTCTCTCCCTGTTCAGGTCACCTATCATTTTGCATAGTTCATACCCTGATTCACTGAAAGGGACACTGTCGCCTGCAGTCTAAGACTTTTAAGTCTTTCAACATCTATGTTAACTCCATTGTCTCGCCAGTCTAAATGTCTGAACTTATCCTTTAGGCTCTCAGGAAATGGTGTTTCCTTGTCTAAGATCTTTCTTTATCGGCATTTTCTGAGTGTCTTTATGATGTTTTATGATAGTCGTGCTACCTCTATAAATAATTATATATTAGTACTGAAACATAAGTTTTTTTTTTTTTTTTTTTTTTCAACACTGTCCTCGAATTGCTTTCCTCATTGCAGCTGCTTCAGTTGAAGCAAATGCTTTCTCATAATGAACAGATCCCAAGAACAAAGGCTTCTTAACTTATGAAGGTTTCTCAGTCACTTGGCATGGTCATTTTTTTTTTTTTTTTTAATGCGAGGAAGAAGGAACAATAGGCCATGAGCACACAATAACAGTTCCCTCCAAGAGAAAAGCAAAATACAAGAGAGAGCCAAATTCAAGATCCGATCATTTCGAGATGCCTGGACAAACTGCGTTTGAAAGACTGGAGATCATAGGAAGCAGGAAATACAGACAGAGGGAGACAGTTCCAGAGTTGACCTGTTGCATAAATGAAGGACTTGGAGTAACGGTTAACTCTTGCATTAGGGAGTTGGACAGAAAAGGGATGAGAGTTTGCTGCTAGACGGGTGCTATGCGCCCGTCGTAGAGGTGGAGGAATGCATGCAGACAGTTCAGAGGAGTAGTGACCATTAAAATAGCGATAGAAAAGAGATAAAGATGCAACAGTGCGACGAAGAGACAGAGGTTGAAGGGAGTCAGTAAGAGGAGGAGAGTTAATGAGACGAAAAGCCTTTGACTCCACCCTATTGAGAAGAGCTGTATGTGAGGAGCCTCCCCACACATGAGAGTTGTACTCCACACAGGGGCGAATAAAACCCCTGTATAGAGTCAACAATTGTGCAAGGGTAAAGAAAGAAAGGAGTCGGCTTAGCACACCCAATCTCTTGGAAGCAGATTTTACAAGAGATGTAATATGATCTTTCCAAGATAAGTGCCGAGTAAATGAAACCGCAAGCATGTTCAAGGACGATGGAGGATTAAGCTGAATATTATTAAACATTTGTGGGTATACCTGTGGAAGATTTTGTTGGGTTGATAGGTGTAAGAACTGAGTCTTTGATGCATTAAAAACAACAAGATTATTTTTACCCCAGTCAGAGATACGAGCCAAGTCAGACATGGCGTGTGCCAGAGCCTCATCCCTTGTTTGTTAAGTAACTGTTGAGATGGGCGTTGCGGGAACCGAATGGAAAGGTGAAGGGTGGAGTCATCAGCGTATGAGTGGATAGGGTTAGATGCACAGCTTAGAAGGTCATTGATGAATAAAAGGAAGAGAGTTAGTGACAGGACAGAGCCCTGAGGAACACCACTTTTGATAGATCTAGGAGAAGAATGATGGCCATCTACAACAGTGGCTATAGAACAACCAGAAAGGAAGCTAGCGATGAAGGCACAAATAGAAGGATAGAAACCGTAAGAGGGCAGTTTGGAAATTAAAGATTTATGCTAGACTCGATCGAAAGCCTTTGAGATGTCAAGTCCAATGGCAAGGCTTTCGCCAAAGTCCCGAAAGGAGGATGACCAGGAGTCTGAAAGGTAGGTGAGAAGATTGCCATTGGAGCGTCCTTGACGGAACCCGTACTGACGATCTGAAAGAAGGTTGTGGTAGGAAAGATGCCTTAAAATTTTTCTATTGAGAATTGAATCGAAACCTTTTGAAATACAGGACGTTAAAGCAATTGGACGATAGTTAGAGGGTTGGGAATGGTCACCCTTCTTTGGGACTGGCTGAATGAGAGTAAACTTCCAGCAAGAAGGAAAAGTACAAGTTGACAGACAAAGGTGAAAGAGTTTGCCTAGGCAGGGTGTAAGCACAGAAGCACAGTTCTTGAGAACGACAGGAGGGACCTCATCAGGCCCATATGCCTTGCTAGTACTGAGGCCAGTGATGGCAGAAAATACATCAGCTGAAGAAATTTAATGTCAGCCATGAGGAAGTAAGAGGGGAGAAGCGATGGAGGAACAGCACCGGAATCATCTAAGGAGGATTTGGAGGAGAAAGTCTGTGCGAAGAGATCTGCTTTATCAGTAGAAGAAGTAGCTACAGAACCATCAGAGTAGAAAAGAGGAGGGAAGGATGGTGAGGTAAAGTTGTTAGAAAGGTTTTTGGCATGGTGCCAGAAGGAGTGGGAAGAATTCGAGTTGGAGAGTTGAGAGCATTTAGTACGGATGAAATTATTTTTAGCAGAGCGAAGAACAGACTTAGCACGATTCCGGGCAGAAACGTAAAGATGATGTGATTCAGGGGTGGGTTGGCTCCGTACCTTTTGTAGGCTCTCTCCTTGTTGTGGACAGCATTAGAACAAGCATGATTAAACCAAGGCTTTCTTGTGTTAGACAAAGGATACGAGAAAGGAATATACAGCATGCTTCTATGTCTGAGAGAAGAACCTCCGTAATGCGCAAGGCACACTCAGATGGCCCCTGGCCACGGAAGCAATGATCATTCCAGGGAAAATCAAAGAAGTACTGCCTGAGGGCCTCCCAATCTGCAGCTCCAAAGTGCCACAGACAACGTTTCTTTGGAAGGTCAACAGGCCGTACTGGAGTGATAGGACAGGTTAAGGTGATATGGTTGTGATCGGAGGAGCCGAACGGAGAGAAAAGATTAACAGTGTAGGCAGAAGGATTAGTTGTAAGGAAGAGGTCAAGTATGTTGGAGCTCTCACCAAGGAGGTCTGGGATACCGGTAGGGTGCTGTACAAGCTGCTCTAGGTCATTAAGGATAGAAAAGATGTAGGCTTGCTCTCCAGGTGGATCAGTGAAAGGAGAGGAGAGCCAAATGTGGTGGTGAACACTGAAATTTCCTAAAATGGAGATTTCATGGAAAGGAGAATTGGATAGAATGTGTTCCATCGTACAAGTAAGATAGTCGAAGAATTTTTGATAGTCAGTAGAATTAGGTGATAAGTAAACAGCACAGATATATTTAGTCAGAGAATGACAGGAAAGCCGAAGCCAGAGCGTAGAGAATTCAGAAGAATCGAGTTCAGGAACACGAGAGCAAGATAAGTCGTTGCGTATATATACACAACATCAACCTTTGGCTTTGAAATGAGTATAGAGAAAGTAGAAGGATACAGAAAAGGGTTTGCTGTCAGTTGCCTCAGACAGCTGAGTCTCAGTTAGAAAGAGAAGGTGAGGTTTAGAGGAGGAGAGGTGGTGCTCAACAGAGCGAAAATTAGAGGAAAGGCCACGAATGTTGCATAAATGAAGAAGGGAGTCAGACAGTGGTTCCAGGCAGCTCAAGTCGTCACGGGGGGGGGGGGGAAGGTGGGGGCATTTATGGTCCCCCTCGCTGGGGAATCCGAGGCTGAGTGTTGAGGAGCCATGATTTTTTTTTTTTTTTTGGAAAAGGAAGTGTAGTGTGTACTGTGCATGTAGTTTGGTGTAGATACAGAAATTTGTATTGGAGAGCGTGCTGGTCCACTCTCTGTGTAACTGAGACACTGAAAAGGTTCAGCAAAGGGGGATGATCAGGAACTAGCCCTGAGGGCTGATGAAACGGGAGCTCCAGCTCTCCCTGTCATCAGCTTTCCATCCACCTCGGGAGTACTGCCCTGCTCGACTGGTGCTACAGTCTACTCCTGTCGAGTAATCATACCGAAATCCTGTCTATTCTTTTTGCTGGGTTGCATATGTCAGATAAATTCGATTTATTAAAAGTTTTGTTAAAATTTGTGTATTTCACCGGCACTGTGTGAAACTAAGATATTGCAGAAGATGCTTAGATATTCTATACAGTAGAATGTCGTTTTTTTTTTTCTTTTTTTGGCAAAGTATGAAATAAACATAACTTATTTCATTCTGACCTTATATACTGACTAGGGATTTTAATAGAATGCCTAGGTATTCTAAAGAATGTCTAGCATCTTTTGGCAAAGTATAATAGACAAGAAGGGGTTAGGCTGGGATAATCCAGGTTAAGTTTAAGTTAGGTTAGTGGTTAGGTTAAATTTGGTTAGGTTAGTTTAGAAGAACTCTACGTTATTTGAAGCGTTTATCTAAATTAACCTAACATTACTAACCTAGCCTACTCTAACCTAAACCTAACCCAGATTACCCCAGCCTGACTTAACAGCAACCTAAATTAAACTAACGTAAATGAAATGACTGATTTCACAGTTTGCCTTTTTGCTGCAATTTGATCGTTTCACACGTTGCCTAAAACAAACTCGGTAATCTACAGAATACCTAGGGAATGTGTACAGATGATTTTGTTTCATATATTGTCTTGAAGTTTGGTCATTCTGTAAATACCTAGGCATTCTATACAATGACGAGTTTCTACTTTGCCGGTAACATAATTATACAACAGGTAGAAGACTAACTGGACAATACAGTAGTTCTTTTGATATTTGGCGTTATTTTTTTGTGAAGCAGAATAACAGACGCATTTTATCTAACATCTGGGAACAACTTTGACTTTTATACATTTCATGAATAACTTTGCGAGTTCATTTAATGCAAAGTAGCCTGCACCCTTATTATGATCAACAGTAATACTGTCATCACCCATGAAATTAGAAGACAAAGCAGGGAAAGCAGGGAAACTTGTAAAATCTGAAAGTGACGTGAAGAATTCGCAACATTACGCTGCAGTTGGAGATATGTGAGTGGAACATGGCGTCCCATTACGCACTACCCAAAGGCAACTACCAACTGCACCGCTGACCATTCCACCTCTACTATACAATGTTGAGTTGTGTGAAGACGTGTGGCCATCCAACTAAGTATGTGAACATTATATATTTATAACGAGATCTTATTATCTCGTGATACCACTGTACATCCTGCATAACCAGCTATTAAATTAATGTAGTTTTATTATTCATCACCATAACATACATCAGTATTTTAATACTTTCATATGTATGTACACTAGCTCCCCAAAATATCTTTAAAGTGCCATACATTCTGACACAATGGACGATGTATCTGACATGTGTTGCGTGAAGTGGCAACAAAATTGGTAACCCTGCATGCTGGGGAATGGTTGCCATACACCCGTATATGACCTGGGATTTTATATACCGTTTTCTTTCTAATGTAATATTAATCACTTTGTCATATATAGATATATTTCATGTTATTATGATGACAAGTAAGACTAGTTAGTTTTAACATAGGCACGGTTAATCTTTCTATGGTTCATCTGAAATGCTTTCACGAGTGTCAGCACAAGGCTATCATCACTCTAGATAAATATACAAGCTTTCCCAGAATTGATATAATTTGAGTGTTTATATATTATCTGTATTAATGACTGGGAGACATATGACACCCAGTATAATATGAACGACACAAAAATATTAGACAGGTAGAGGTAAACGAAATGTAAAGACAGTAAACGAACTTTTCAAACTAATCCCCAGAGCAGCGTATAAACCCATTTGTCACTGACATACCAGCCGTATTGTGGAAGTGACATGCGAGATTCAGTTTTATATTGGACATTGTATTCCAGTAAGTAAAATAAATACAAGGTAAGGTTAAACACACTTTGGGGGGCTCCTTTTATTCATCTAATAACCAGTGTATCCACCGGCTGCATCCATGTTGACAGATACTACCATGACTCTGTAGCCACGACACCTACTTTGAAGCTGTGCCATTCACGTAGCGAAGCACCACACCACAACAGCTTCCGAAACCGAGATATCGCCACATACGGATAGTATGTATAAATATTTTGAGGTTAAAATTGTCCGACATGCAGACCCTATAGGCTATTATTAACCTCTGCATTGGTAATCTATTTGTAGTTGTGATAACGAATGAATTGTGACTGAAAGTTTTCTGATACTGTTTAATAATCTGAGTTTCACTTATATTCAAGGGGGGCTGGGTAACTCAATGGTGGCGTTTGTAGCTCAAGACCTTGAGGTAGCGAATTCGCGACCCACACGGGTAGCTGCTCAGCTGAAAGTTAGTAGGGTACTCTTATCACCCTATGAGGGCTATGTGGTCTAACATAGGCCTAGCTCGGAGAATCCATTCCTTCACTTATATTCGAACATGACAACTCAGCCCATCGCAGTCACTTTATATTCGAACATGACAACTCTGCCCGTCGCAGTTACTATGTTTCCCAAGATGCATTTATCACAATATAATGTGTGTAATGGGTTATATTCTTTAACACAGAGGCATAAATATTAACGAACTGTTGCCATTTACAAGTCGATGGATGTTTGCAGTCACATAGTGGCGTTGATTTGCTTATTAGCAGTACCACCTACGATGGCTAACCATGCTTACCAACCGTACCGAGACGACAAGTGGCCGGGAATAATGTTTCATTCTGTTCATTTTGCCATTCTTTGCACCACACTTTAAAGATACTTTTGGGAGCTAGTGTACATAATTTAGCTAAATATATCCCTATTAACAAGTATGATATTATTAGCATAATGTACTGTCATATCATCTTCTTATCCTCGTATAGTATCAGTATAATTTTATTATCTGAATTCTGCTCTGTTAATCTCTACGTCTATAACATGGGAGACATCTTATTTTTCCGGGGAGGGGGATGACGCCTATAAGTGAGCAGATGCTTGTTGCTAATTCGTCACATTCGGTTGCCATCAGAATGCAATGATTTGGCGCTGATTGTTTCCTCTGGCCAAAGCTTCAGACTCAGGCATGGAACGCTGAGAAGATTGTTTATATATGCATAGCTGAGAATAACATAACAGCGTAACGTGAACGGAAGCTCACGTACCTTTATCTTGAATGAAATTAAGGGAGACAGAGAACTACTAGACTCCCAGAATGTAACACAGCTGTCATTAAAGTATCCAGTAATAGCACGGAGTCTTTAAGAATAACCTAAATTCCTGATGATATATCTACGGGCCTACATCTCGCATTGCTTCATAAATTTTTCTCTAACCCTTTTAGGTATTTATTAACAATTTAAAGTCATTTGACACTTGAAGTCCATATTCTTACTCCTTTTTCGTCGGGATATCGAAAAATACTGGTTCATTCACATTTTCTATTAGTGTTATAGGTTTCATATACTGAAGTCAGATACTAGGCCTCCTGTATTACCTGCATAACAAGCGAACATCACCTTCAGTTATGTGGGCACATGGGAGACTGATCATGTCTAAATGTGATAAGTGAAAGAGTCAACATAGGGTGGAGGAGACCAAGGAGAAGTTGGTGGAACTCACTGTTGGAGAAGGTCAGTCCTTGCTGGCGGGAGATATGGGAGGAAGAATGGCTGCCTGGAGACTTGCACACAGGGATCTACATGGCTGGTGTCGGAAGGTAGCCCTAAGTGAGGCTATGTAGGCCGTGGCATTCGCCTCGTGTGAGTAAGGGAGTAAGTCCTTAAACATTCAGTAAAATATGTTCAAACCACATTTATATCCATTCAGGCCCTTCTCATCTAATTTACGGTAGTCCATTCACAATAAATCAGGTCCATTTACTTTAGTTTAGGTTCATAAAGGACCAGTAACGTACGGTAATTTCAAGACGTTTCCAGCCAGTAAATGGTTTTTCGTATTCATTTCAGTCTCATTCGGTTAATTCAGGTCAAATCAGGGCCACAACTCTATTCGAATTCATATAAATAAATGCAGGTTTAGCTTAGCCCATTAATGCTAAATGTTCATTGACGACCTTCGCATTAATCAAGACTCAGTCGGGACAGTTCGGGACATTTCAGAACCACTCATTTCCAGTTTTGTCCATTCAGGCCCAGTTACCTTCGGTCTGGTTTTTCACATCTAACGGAGCTCTGTTGAATCAGTCTTTGTCCATTCACATCAGGTTAGACGCAATTATATCACTGTACATCAAATTACATCAATTTATGAGGCTGTACGAGCCTATTAAGGCACATTCTGATATATTCAGGACTTCAGTCTCCACACCTGTTCAACTGAATTTAAACTTAGAAAATGCAGTCAAGTAAATTACTGTTATGTCCAGACTACGCAGAATAATTTACAGCTATTGAGATTAGCTGAGTACATTTCAGATTAGTTAATGTTCATTGAGGTTTTATCACACCACTCAAGTCATTAAAGGTTGATTCTGGGGGGGGGGGACAAATGAAGGTTTGATCCAAAAAGTAATAAACTTCTGGGTAACGTCAACTCTTGTGACTGAATGTCAAGAAAACAGAAAAATATGAAGCGGTGCCAAGGCACAGCAAACCCGTCCCCGGCAGTCATTTTAGTCCTGACGTACGAGTATAAATACAACAAGATATCTAGTCAAAGATGTCACATATCAAATTTTGAGTATATCGGGTGAAAACTGACGATTTTATGCCCACTTAAAATTTTAGGCCCGACCCACATGACATTGACTCCCCTGCCACTAACTGGGGGGTGCCCCCCCTGATGTAATGAGGCATGTTATAGGATGCAGATTTGAAAGATGCACCTTTAGGGTTTGGTTTCATGTCGATGTGACGATTTTGAAAAGAGTTATGGTGAAAAAACTATTTTTTTCTTTTTTACATTTTGGGGGCTAACAGCCTGGGCCTTGGCCCACTTTGGCCCAAAATTTAATTAGATGATCAAAAGGTCTTAGGCCATCATCCTTGTAATTTTAGTCAAAATCACACCAATAATTTTCGCACAAAGTTGTTAACGGACAGACAGACAATAAGACAAACAGACAAACCGAATGAAAACAGTACCCGTCCCCGAGCCCCTCTGGGGAGAGGGCGATTAATAATAGACACGCAAAGAGAATATATAGAACCATGTTTCGCCGAGTAAAACCGACATACTCGTATGTGCGTCACGGCAAGAGAGCACCTCTAAACATCCAGGCTTCAAAGAGGGAGATAAGCTAGACACATCAATGCCACCTCTCCACCAGATCAATTATGACGATAATCCTACAGCTGGTACTGGGTAGGCTGTCCACCAACTAAGTAGGAGAGGCAGGTACGTTAGGCCGATGCACTTTTCACATGAGTTACTAACCGGCCCTGCAGATGGCAATGTATGGGGACAGAGGGTGATCCACTGAACGACCAGCCGACGAGCTTTGTAGACAGTGGACTTCGCTAGCATCGTTTCATCTATATATATTGTTACATAGCCTATGATTTCATCATCCTTTGTGTAATTTTAACGCACAGTATGCTGCATGTTTGATCACGAGCGTGTTCTGCCTCAGTCCCCCCCTTCTACCGTTATAGTAGAGTAAGTCGTCATTTCTGGAGTTCAGACCAGGATTTTCATCTCTTTGTCCCCATGGCTTCATTTGCGCGTCCTTATTACAAGTTGTATCAAGCTCTCCTTTCTCCTATATAATGAGCTCAGTCTCTGCATCATGGCCACTTAGATCTGCTCCTCATTTTGTTCACATCTCTGTCCTCCCCTGTACAGATATTATTATTGTGAGTGCTCAAGAAATCTCCAAACATCTAGCAGCTGTGTGTAATTTGAGTATTACTGTTATTGCATTTTTTCTCGTACTGTATAGCATAAGTTTAATTTGTAGGCCTAGTGAAGTTTTTGTAATTTATGTAGGGTTCTTTATGTCAGTCATTTTTGATAATAGTTTGTATCTGTAATTATTTATCTGGCATTCACTGAGTATTATCTGGTATCTCATTTTATCAGGGCTGACTTAGATAAATTTACTCTTGCTAATTTCGTGTTAATAGAGGCTATTGCAGTTAACCATATATTTAACCTGTTTTTGCCATTACATTATTCTTATGAGTCCTGAATGTTTTGTTGTTAATTTAAGCATTAAACTTTAACTTGTAATTTTACCTAACTCTTTTGTTTTGAACCTGGAACTTTACGGGACAGTAGTGACTCTTCGTATTCTCACTTAAAGTGTACATTATCTTTCTCTGTTCCGTAACAATATATATATATATATATATATATATATATATATAGATATATATATATATATATATATATATATATATATATATATATAATCAGCCATTGCAAGTCCACTGCTGAATAAAGGCCTCCCCGAACATTGTTCACAAATTCCTTAACTGAACCAATCTCTGCTACGTATTGCCTGCAAAATTCTGTATCCCATTTCCACCTCCTGTCTTGCCTTTTTCTGCTGCTCTTACAATCTCATGGAGTCCACTAAGTCAGCCTCTTGCTCCATTGGTTATCCATTCTTCTTGCAACTTGACCTGCCCACCTCCATTTCTGTTCATTTATTACTTGTACAATGTCTTTGTCTTTAGTCTCCTCACTCACTCAAGTTGATCTTTTCCTGTCCCTTGAAGATATTCCCAACACTGACCTTTCCAGTGGTCTTTGAAAACAGATTAGTTTGATTTTCCATCATCTTTGTCAGTTTCCAGGTCTCACAACCGTCCGTCATAGCTGGGATTATACATTCGTTATATGCTTATCATATCATGGACATTGGCAGCTACTTTTCAAGATGCCTCCATGTTTGCTGAAAGCTTTCTGTCCAGTTGTAATATGTCTTTCTATTTCGCTATCATGGTCTTTCGTTAGTTTTAGTATTTGCCCCAAATAATTGTATTCCTCGACTTCTTCAAGAATTTCTTCACTTATTCTAATGATGCTCTTTGGTGTACTTGGATTAAACATTACTTTAGTGATACTCTGGTTCATCTTTAGCCCTACTTTGAAACTTTCTCTATTAAGGTCATTAACATTTCTTGCAATGTCTCTGCAGTTTCTGAGACTACGTCCATGTCATCTTTCTCTCTCTCTCTCTCTCTCTCTCTCTCCCTTACACACACACACACACACACACACACACACACACACACACACACACACACACACATATATATATATATATATATATATATATATATATATATATATATGTATATATATATATATATATATATATATATATATAGATATATATATATAGATATAGATATATATATAGATATATATATATATATATAGAGAGAGAGAGAGAGAGAGAGAGCATTACAAATTTAAAGAAGTACACCGCAGGTGTCCATCAAGCAGGGTTCATACTGTTACTGGATATTCGTCCGTCACGATTCGCCTGAAAAGTTTTGCCATCAAAACTTTTTTGGCCTGACGGCTGGCGGGAGCGATTCAACAGCATTTCTCAAGGCCATCCTGCAGCTGTCAAGTATATACGTTTCATATGCAACAAGGGTCTGGACATCTTGCGACTGAAGTTCTTGCATGTATAAAACGGACAGAATTCAGGCTTTGTAGGCTAATGGAAAGTGTGGCTCTGATGAGTTGAATGACATACTAACAAAAGAGGTATGTGAATTAGCGGATGTTGTAGGGAAAGTTAATAGAACCAAAGCCCACAGTTATTCAAAAGTGACCCACGGTAAAAGAGAGGAGATGAAAGTAAAAACAAAGAGACATGAAACAGTCTATCTATCTATCTATTGCCAGACGCCCCAATCCCGTTTGGCGTGGCCACAAACAAATCGCCTCCAAGTCGCCCTGTCCCCCGCCATTTCACTGCCCTGCTCCCAACTCACACCCCCCTCTCTCATGTACCTCTCCACCCCATCCCTTCATCTCATCCTCGGCCTCCCCCTCCCTCTTCCCCCCTCCACCTCAGTCACACTCTCTTCGTCAGTCTTTCACCCTCCATCCTCTCCACATGGCCAAACCACCTCAGTGTGTTCCTCATAACGCTTCCTATCACATCCACATCCACACCACAATGCTCCACAGAAAGAGTGGAATTAAACAAAGTTATCAACAAGAGACAGAGAGGAAAAAAAACGAAGTGACACATTGACTTGATCAAAGAAACATTCGAAAAAGGAAAAACTCTGAAACATTTTCGAAGTCAAATGGCACTAGGAGGAGTAGACTGTAGCACCAGTCGAGCAGGGCAGTACTCCCAACGTGGATGGAAAGCTGATGACAGGGAGACCTGGAGCTCCCGTTTCATCAGCCCTCGGTACTAGTTCCTGACCATCCCACTTTGCTGAACTTTTTCAGTGTTTTAGTAACACAGAGAGTTGGTCAGCATACTCTCCAATACAAGTTTCTCTAACTGTCAGCTCCATTCTACATGCACAGTACACATTACACTTCCTTTTCAAAATAATAATTAAAAAAAAAAAAAAAGGAAAATGGCTCACCCATACCATGCCTCGGAGTCCCCGGGGGGGGGGGAGACCATAAATGCCCCCACCATCCGCTCCTCTCCCAGTGATGACTCTTTGAGCTGCCTGGATCCACTGTCTGACTCACTTCTTCATTTCTGCAGCATTCACGGCCTTTCCTCTGACTTTCTCTCTGTCGAACACCACCTCTCCTCTAAACCTCACCTTCTTTTCCTTACCGAGACTCAGCTGTGTGTGGCAACGACAGCAAACTCATATCTGTATCCTCCTACTTTCTCTATACTCATTTCAAAGCCATAGGTCGATGCTGCATATATGTATGCAACGACCCATCTTGCTCTCGTGTTCCTGAACTTGATTCTTCTGAATTCTCAACTCTCTAGCTTCGGCACTCCTGTCATTCTCTGACTAAATATGTCTGCACTGTTTACTTATCTCCTAATTCTACTGACTATCAAGTATTCTTCGACTATCAAACCTCTGCAATGGAACACATTCTATCCATTTTTCCCTCCTCTGGAATCTCCATTCTAGGAGACTTCAATGTTCGCCACCACCTTTGGCTCTGCTCTCCTTTCACTGATCCACCTGATGAACAAGCCTAAATCTTCTCTGTCCTTAATGACCTAGAGCAGCTTGTACGGCACTGTACCCATATTCCTGACCACCTTGGAGAGAGCTCCAACGTACTTGATGTCTTCTTTACAACTAACCCTTCTGCTTACACTGTTAATCTTTTCTCTCCGTTGGGCTTCTCTGATCATAACCTTATTACCTTAACCTGTCCTATCGCTCCAGAACGGCCTGTGGACCCTCCAAAGAAATGTCGTCTGTGGCACTTTGGAGCTGCAGACTGGGAGGCCTTCAGGCAGTACTTCTTTGATTTTCCCTGGAATGATTATTGCTTCCATGGCCGGGAGCCATCTGAGTGTGCCTTGCGCATTGGGGAGGTTATTCTCTCGAGTATGGAAACATACATTCCTTTCTCATATCCTTTGACTAATGAAAGCCTTGGTTTAATCACACTTGTATTAACCCGTCACGTCCCGAGGTTTTTCGCACCTCTGACATCCCCCAATCCCGAGGTATTTTTGAAAAAAAAATTTTTGGCTAAAACCTCCGCTTTTGGTGAGAAACATCGAAAATTCATAGAGAAATCGCTCACCTGAGGTTTAAAATACTCGATCCAAGTAGGAGTTCCTCCTTACCTGACTGGGTTTTCTAACATGCTGGCACCAAAGAAAACGAGTTCTATGGGAGGGTAACTATTTCACACAACTCATAAATGGTATTTATTTATTTACTTGGTACGAATTTATATGTAGTATAAGAGTATATTGGTTTTCAAGCAGTAATATAGGCATTATAAGCATTGTTTCACTCACTAACTAATCACCATACCCGACCTATTTTTGCCACATTACCTGATCATTATTTCTGACTGTTTCTTCTTCTAATGCTATGTAAACTTTGTCCTCCACACTGTCATCGATTGGGGAATCACTCTGACCCTGAATATCTTTACTGGCCAGGTCACTGGTAACAGGTGAATTGCCGAGACAATGGCGTGAGGGGGGGAGGGGGGAGGTTATGCAGTGTAAGGCATTGTCCCTGCTTGGCATCTTGTAGAGGAATAGAGGAAGATGTCCGGTGTATACGTTCGAAAAATCACGTGTGAAAATTGAAAATTGTGCAAATTAGGGACCTTGCAATTGCACGACGTACCAGTACGTTGCCAGGACTGGCAAATGCAAAATGTTGCAACGTACCCATACGTCGACGGGACGGGGCGGGTTAATGCTGTCTGCAAAGAGGAGAGGGCCTATAAAAGGTACCGGACCCAACCCACCCCTGAATAATATCTTTTTTATGTTTCTGCCCAGAACTGTGCTAAGTCTGTTCTTCACTCTGCTAAAAATAATTTCATCCGTACTAAATGCTCTAATCTCTCCAACTGGAATTCTTCCCGCTCTTTCTGGCACCTTGCCAAAAACCTTTCTAACAACTTTACCTCATCATCCTTCCCTCCTCTTTTCTACTCTGATGTCTCTATAGCTATTTCTTCTACTGATAAAGCAGATCTCTTCGCTCAAACATTCCCCTCTACTTCCACGTTAGACGATTCCGGTGCTGTTCCTCCATCACTTCCCCCCTCTGATTTCCTCATGGCTGACATTAAAATGTCTTCAGCTGATGTATTTTCTGCCATCACTGGCCTCAGTACAAACAAAGCATATGGGCCTGATGGAGTCCCTCCTGTTGTCCTCAAGAACTGTACTTCTGTGCTTACACCCTGCCTAGGTAAACTCTTTCGCCTTTGTCAGTCAACTTGTATATTTCCTTCTTGTTGGAAGTTTGCTTTCATTCAGCCAATCCCAAAGAAGGGTGACCATTCCCAACCCTCTAACTATCGTCCAATTGCTTTAACATCCTGTGTCTCAAAAGTTTTCGAGTCTATTCTTAAAAAAACAAAAAACAAATTAAAGCATCTTTCCTATCACAACATTCTTTCTGATCGTCAGTATGAGTTCCGTCAGGGACGCTCCACTAGCGATCTTCTCACCTACCTTTCAGACTCCTGGTCATCCTCATTTCAGGACTTTGGCGAGAGCTTTCCCATTGCACTTGACATTTGAAAGGCTTTCGATAGAGTCTAGCATAAATATTTAATTTCCAAACTGCCCTCTTACGGTTTCTATCCTTCTATCTGTGCCTTCATCTCTAGCTTCCTTTCTGGTCGTTCTACAGCTGCTGTTGTAGACGACCATCGTTCTTCCTCTAGATCTATCAACAGTGGTGTTCCTCAGGGCTCTGTCCTATCACCAACTCTCTTCCTTTTATTCATCAGTGACCTTCTAAGCTGTACGTCTAACCCTATCCACTCGTACGCTGATGATTCCACCCTTCACCTTTCCATTCGGTTTCCACATGTCCATCCCAGCAGTTACTTCAACAAACAAGGGATGAGGGTATGGCATACCTAATGTCTGACTTTGCTCGTATCTCCGACTGAGGTAAAAATAATCTTCTTGTTTTTAATGCATCAAAGACTCAGTTTTTACACCTATCAACCCGTCAAAATCTTCCACATGAGTACCCACTAATGTTTAATAATATCCAGCATCATCCTTGAACATGCTTGGGGTTTCATTCACACGGGACTTATCGTGGAAAAATCATATTGCATCTCTTGAATCTGCCTCCAAGAGATTAGGTGTGCTAAGCTGACTCCGTGCCTTCCTTACCCCTGCACAGTTGTTGACTTTATACACGGGTTTCATTCGCCCCTGTTAAGAGTACAACTCTCATGTGTGGGGAGGCTCCCCACATACAGCTCTTCTCAATACGGTGGAGTCAAAGGCTTTTCGTCTCATCAGCTCTCCTCCTTTTACAGGCTCCCTTCAATCTCTGTCTCTTCGCCGCACTGTTGCCTCTTTATCTCATTTCTATCGCTACTTCAATGATCACTGCTCCTCTGAACTGTCTGCTTGCATCCCTCCATCTGTACGACGGGTGCGTAGCACCCGCCTAGCAACAAACTCTCATCCCTTTTCTATCCAACTCTAATGCAAGAGTTAACCGTTACTCCCAGTCCTTCATTTATGCAACAGGTCAACTCTGGAACTTGTCTCCCTATGTCTGTATTTCCTACTTCATATGATCTCCAGACTTTCAAACGCAATGCGTTCAGGCATCTCGAAATGAATGGATCTTGAATTTGGCTCTCTTTTGTATTTTTTTTTCTTGGAAGGAATGTTTTGCGGGCTCAGCCTTTGGTTCCTTCTTCCTCGCATAAAAAAAGTTAATTATAGTATTGAAAGACAAAAATGGTGAAGTCATTAAATGCAGAGATAAGATTATGAAGAAAGTTGAAGAATATTACAAAGAACTGTATATATGCATCAAAGACAGTAGTACAAACAGCTAACTTTTCGGTTGGCACAAGTGAACTACCTGAGGTGACACCAGACAAAGTAAACATTTCTCATATAAATATGAAAAGAGGGAAGGCCCCAGGAGAGGATGGAATTGTTGCAGATTTTCTGTTGGATAGGGGAGCTGAAGTACAAAACAGGGTCTCCCGTTTTCTTACTCAGAGTACAAAAAAGAAGAAAATTCCCAAAACTTAGTGTAATGCAATAGTTATTTTACAGTAAGGTGACTCAGACATCTTAGTAACTATAGGCCCATTAGCTTATTGTCAGTTATTTACAAAATCGTCATTAAAGTCCCTGTGAACAGAATAGCAACAAATTTGGAAGCAAACAAACCTCGTGAACTCGCAGGATTCCGAAGCGGGTATTCGACTACTGATCATCCCTACACAATTAATCAGCTAACTCAGACAACTGCAGGATATAATAAACCATTGTGCTTAGGCTGGAAAGGCTTTTGAAACAGTCGAGCATATAACAGTTATAAATTCACTGCTGGAACAAGAAGAAACTGAGAACATTGTAAAACTGCATGAAAACATAAATAAACAGGGAACTGCTACAGTTACATTACATAAAGACTAGGAAAATATTAAAACTGAGAGGGTGTGCAACAGAGTGATACAATTT
>NC_137053.1:50807857-50845357 GCF_032717465.1 Coenobita brevimanus | reverse complement strand
TGCGGAAGATTTTGTAAGGTTGAAAGAAGTAAGAACTGAATTTTTGATGCATTAAAACAAAGATTACGTTTACCCCAATCAGAGATACGAGCCAATTCAGACATTAGGTGTGCCATAGCCTCATCCCTTGTTTGTTGAAGTAGCTTCTAAGATGGACACTGCGCGAAGTGAATGGAAAGGTGAAGGGTGGAGTCATCAGCGTATGAGTGGATAGGGTTAGATGAATAGAAGGAAGAGAGTTGATGATATGAGAAAGCCCTGCTAAGGAAGGCAGTTTGTGATAGGATAGAGCCCTGCAGAGCAGGTAGTTCTAGGAGACCAACGGTTGCCGTCTACAACAGCAGTTAAAGAACGACCAGAAAGGAAGCTAGAGATGAAAGCACACACAGAATGATTGAAACCGTAAGAGAGCAGTTTAGAAATTAAAGATTTGTGCCAGACTCGATCGAAAGCCTTTGAGACGTCAAGTGCAATGGCAAAGCTTTCGCCAAAGTCCCAAAAGGAGGATGAACAGGGGTCTGAAAAGTAGGTGAGAAGATCTCCAGTGGAGAGTCCCTGTGGGAACCCATACTGACCATCAGAAAGAAGGTTGTGATAGGAAAGATGCTTTAATTTTTTTTTTTCTGTTAAGAATAGACTTGAAAACTTTTGAAATACAGGATGTTAAAGTATTTTGGCGATAGTTAGAGGGCAGGGAATGGTCACCATTCTTTGGGACAGGCTGAATGAGAGCAAACTTCCAGCAAGAAGGAAAGGTACAAATTGATAGACAAAGGCGAAAGAGTTTACCTAGGCAGGGTGTAAGCACAGAATCACAGTTCTTGAGAACGACAGGAGGGGCTCCATCAGGCCCATATGCCTTGTCTGTATTGGGGCCCGTGATGGCAGTAATGTTTCACCGTCGTCGTGTCACTCACAACAACGGTGAGACATTACTCTATCACATCTTTCCCAGCACAGCAGTGCTTACTTCACGTGCCTTGATGGAACCACGAAAAACATACAAATCTACGCACATTAAAACTCTTCACAGCAAGCAAGGAAGTATAACTGGATAGCTTTTATTTCAGCTAAGACCATTGTAACTGATGTGGGTTTATCTTTCCTGTGACCATATTGAAGCACAGGAAGTCCGCATAAGTAACTATGGTCAGGGACCATATATATATATATATATATATATATATATATATATATATATATATATATATATATATATATATATATATATATATATATATATATATATATATATATATATTACAATTGGTAAATATGGTATTTGAAAGGTACCAGCCACCCTCCATTACAGAGAAACAAAGTATGAGAGGCACTGAGTTTCAGTTAGTGTTTGCTATTATTGGGCCTGATCAGGCAGAGTCAAAATGAAATTCAGTTGGTTTCACAATGACAGATCTACCGGTTGCTTCATCCCACTAAAAACACAGATCCCGCAGAATAGACGGAACTATGCATTTTCAAAATTGATAATGGGGGAAACCTGCTGTGTGTACCGATGAGTTTCGCACATATGAGCCGATAGGTGGAGGGCGGTACGCTAAATATCCTCCCAGCAACACCTCACACTCAGCTAGCCTGGGATCCAGTGGGGTAGACAAAGAGTCCTTACTGAGTGTCAATATAATATCAGTGATGTGTGAAGGTGAACTCTTTGTTCTCGTCTTTTCTGAACAATTAATTTATACTTGCTTACAGTTAGCAAACAAACATCTGTATATATTCTCTTTCATACTATCTTCTAATTAGCTCTATCGATTGTACTAATGATCCACAGGTATATGTGGCATGTGATGAGAAGGGTGGATGGTGAACTGAATGAACGGAAGGGAATTATTGATTATGTGTGTGTGGATGATAGGATGAGAAGGTGTGGAATGGATGCAAGAGCATATAGAGGCTGGGGGAGTTGACTTTCTGACCACCACTTGGTGGTGGTGAGAATCAAGGTTCAAATGAAATGGAGGGATAGAAGAAGGGAAGGACAGGAGGAAGTAGTTCATACAAGGAGGGTGGAAAGGTTACAAGAGGATGCAAGAATATAAGAGAGAAGTGGAGGAGGGATTGGGTAAATATGGATTGGAGCAGATGGGAGACTTGGAATGTGTGTGCAAAATATTCACACATGAAATCTGTGCAGCATGTGAGGTGGCGTGTGGGGTCAAGAGAAGACTAAAAGAGATGCAGGGAACAGCATGGTGGAATGAAGAGGTGACCCAGGCTATGCCACAAAAGAAGAAACCATATAGTGAGTGGATGAGAAACAGGGATGTGGAAGAAGTTGAGAAACGAGAGTGTTATATGTAGAGAGGAAGAGAGAGGTGAAGAGATTAGCAAGGGAGAGGAAGAAGAAAGTGGATGAGGAATTTGGAAGGAATTTTAGTGTAAAGTGGAGGGAATGTAAGAAAATGTCCTGGAAAGAGGTAAAGAGAGTTAAACAGGGTCTCAAAGAAGTTAGTCGGGGAGTGAAAGATGAAAATGGTAGATTACCAGTGAAGAAGGGAGAAAAAGTGAGCAGATGGAGAGAACACTTTAAGGAATTGTTGAATATAGAGAATGAAAGTAATGCGAGTATAAGTGGCTGAGGAATGGCTGGGAGACGCAGGTATGTGAGAAGAGAGGAAGAAATCAGTAGGATGGGAGATGTGGAAGCAATGAAGAAAGTCAAAATGGGGAAAGCCCCAGGAATTGATGGAGTATGTTGTGAAATGCTGAAGCATGGAGGAGAGTATATGGTAGGATACTTATTGACAGAGTTTGGGAAATAATAGGAATTAGTTGAAGAAGAACAGGGAGGTTTTAGGAAGGGTAGTGGTTGTGTAGATCAGATAGTCATCCTTAGGTCTGTAGTGGAAAAGTTTCTAGAGAAGGGAAAGGAGATGTATGTGGCCTTCATGGATTTGGATAAAGGATATGACAAGGATTGTGGAAAGTATTAAAAATATATGGAGTAAATGGGAAGTTGTTGAATGCCGTGAAGAGTATGTATGAGAGTGCTAAGGCTGCAGTGCGTGTGGATAGTGAATTGAGTGAATATTTCTATTTGAAGGTTGGATTGAAACAGGGATGTATCGTGTCTCCATGTTCAACCTTTACATGAAAGGGGTTATAAAAGAAATAGAAGGTCGGGCAGTGGATGTTGGAGTGGCCCTAATGAGAGAGGGCAGTGTTTGGAAACTCCCTGCGTTGTTTTTTGTAGATGATACTGTGTTGTTAAGTGAAGACGAAGGGGAGCTGCAAGGCTTGGTGAATGAGTCTGGGAAAGTGTGTAAGAAACGGAATTTAAAGGTGAATGTTGGGAAGAATAAAGTTATGGTCTTCGAGAGAAATTAAGTCACAGAATGTACAGTGAGGTTGGATGAGGAGGAAATAGAAACTGTGAGTGCTTTAAGTACTTGGGTACTGTGATGGGTACGGATGGAAGTTCAGAGGGTGAAGTGCTTGAAAGGGTACAACAGGAAAGAAAGGTTGCCGGTTCCTTGAAAGCAGTGATAAGAAACATTGAGCATGGAAGTGAAAAAGTTACTGCATGACAGAATTGTGGTCCCAGCTCTAATGTATGGAAGTGAAGCTTGGACCTTGTTGGAGGAACACAAGTCAAGAGTGAGAGCAGTGGAAATGAGTTATTTGAGAAGAGCATGTGGAGTCATATGGAGAGACAGACTGACAAATGAGGAAGTGAAGGAGCGTTATGGTGTGGATGTGGATGTGATATGAAATGTTAGGAGAAACACAATGAGGTGGTTTGGCCATGAGGAGAGGATGGAAAGCGAGGGACTGACGAGTAGAGTGTATGTGAGTGAGGTGGAGGGGGGGGGGAGAGGAAGAGGGAGGCCAAGGATGAGATGGGGAGCTGGAGCGGAGAAGTTTATGAGAGAGGGGTGTATGAGCATGGAGCAGAGCAGTGAAATGAAGAGGGATAGGGCGACATGGAGGCGATTTTATTGTGGCCACCCCTTACGGGATTAAGGCGTCTGGCAATAGATGGATAGATAGACAGATAGATAGATTGTAATAATAATGGTAATACTAACACTTAGATGTCCGGCATTATCATTTAGCACAACCCTTAAAAAAATTTGCTCGTTAATGGATTGTGAATGGTCTGATCCACGCATAATTGCTTTCTATATATCTTAAATTCAATGCCTAATGGCCTATTGTATATGCCATGTAATGAATTAAACTAAAAGAAAATCATTTACTCATTACGTCAAGTCCATATTTATGAAATATTCCATTATAATCGTATATTAGGGTTCTGTGCTTCACTCAACGAATTTCCATCAGAAAAAAAAAAAAAATGTGTTCTTCCAATCACGTGTCATATTACATACTGGCTTTCATCCTAAGTTAGAAATCACCCTCTCACCACGAAATTCAATCATCAATGTTATAAATATTCCACATGCTACAGTACCATAATAAAGCAGTTCACTCAATTTCACGTATCAAGAGCGTGAAGCAATTTTTCGCCAAACTGATTTAGGCCTGACATGTTAAGCTGAAAGCTATAACAGTTGTGTGATTCAGTATCTGAAACTCGACAAGTATGTTGGAAGTAATGATGACCTGCTCCAACGCTTAGTATATTTGATGTTGTGAATCTGGTCTGCTTTGTTGGGTTTCATTATTTAGCGTAGGAAAAAATGGCCTTTCTTGTGACAGGAAAGTACGATAAAGTTGTTCTCACGTCATTTCATTAAAAATATATACATATTTAAAACAGAACCTAATATTATTTCCTAATAGTCTGTCCATTATATCAGAAAAGATTTATCAACATCTACTGACACAACCAGCACCTCAAGCTTTGGTTGTCAACTGGGAAGACCGT
Organism: Coenobita brevimanus; assembly: GCF_032717465.1. Classification (NCBI taxonomy): domain Eukaryota; kingdom Metazoa; phylum Arthropoda; class Malacostraca; order Decapoda; family Coenobitidae; genus Coenobita; species Coenobita brevimanus. The sequence goes on along the minus strand of NC_137053.1, from coordinate 50,840,502 downwards.
CACAGCCCTGAGTTAAATCCATCAGCATCAGAATTCATACTCGTTCCTGCAACAGTTCGGGTACATCAACCTGGCACCGTGCCTTCTTCACTTTGCATTCCAAAATTCAGCCACAAGTAACTTTAAGCTCCAAGCCGCGGTATTTGTGGCAAAAGCATCTGCATGGATGATGTGATCGATACCAACAAGTGCGAAAGATGCACTTTCTTGACGCTGATGCCTTTACAATCAAATTCGGCGCATTTCTTTACCAAAAGGAAATCTAATCCCAATATTTTTATTAGGATGACTGTAGTTACTCTATAATAATATCAGAAGATCCAAAACAGTACAGTTACATTGTTCTTTGAAGCATAATTATCACAACCAATATTTTTACCAACAAATAACCAATAATCCTCATCACATTTCTATTCATTAGATATATAATGTACGCACAAATGTGGTTGTCTAATACGAACTATTTAATGACAAAATGAAAGAAAATAACCGTATTGGCTGGTGACACTGGGTTCTCAACATCAGTATGAGAGCCTTGAAATTTTGCCATGACGGTAATACAATACAGTTAGTGTAGTACTTAAAAGCACATACTTACTTGATCTGGTAAGATTAGAAATTGCACAGAAGAGAGGTTGCTATATCTCACCAGTTCATTCGAACTCCTGTTACTCACCACTCCCAGATATCTCTCACTTGGAGAGTTCCCAGATCCAGCTGTCGGTATTACGGTCGAACTCGCAAACCCTCACATGGATCTTTCCTGGAACCCAGCCAGGCAGCGCGACCCTCAGACTGGAAGCAAACTTGGCCAGGAAATCGAGGAGTGATGGAGGTGACACCGATGACCGCACTCTCAATATATCAACGTATTATTTTTACCCTCCACTTACAAAGTCAGAGGAGGGTGTTGTTATCACTGGGATCAATAGGTGTCTGTCCGTAGACTTGCACGGCAGGGGGGCAGAGCGACTGGCCGGGAATAGAGATTTCGCTCCTGAGCCAGAACTCAGAATGTATTTACTATAGTCATGAAATTTCATAAAGTTATGTGATTTATAGTGAACTGGTGCCTTTCGATAGGCAGAGTGCTGTGTCTTATTATTATTTTTTTTTAAGTAAATAGAAAAATCCCGAGTTTTCAATATAACCTGCGCAAGGAATCTGAAGGGCCCAGGTTATGTGTCCTCGAGGCGTTCTCCCTACGCCCACCTTTAAAATAAAAGATTGCGGAGGAGAGGGAGGCCCGTTATGCCCTTGGTTTCGTGTGCAGGGAGGTGCAGGGTATGTGCTTAGTAAGATGGAGGGTTGCAATAGCCTATGTATATAATATACTCCTGTTATGATTATCTCCTCATTTCATACTCTCTCTCTCTCTTTGGAGTTATTTCTGAGTCCAGGAGAGAAACTAGCAAGTTACAGATTCATTGTAAAGAGATGGCAGAAACCATATTACTTTTCTTGCCTACATACTCTTCGTTGTAAATAGGCCACACACACACACACACACACACACACACACACACACACACACACACACACACACACACACACACACACACACACAGAATTCTAGATAGATGCATGACCATCTTGACCTTAATATGGGACTTTGCTAAAGTCTACAGGAGTAAGCACCTAGCGCCTGCGAATCATTAGGGACTGTAACTTCGGCTCGAGGACATAAAGTATTGTGATTTCGACGGTTAGGTGAAATAATCGGTAACACCAGAGAGTGTGACTGATGGAAGAGAACTGGCAGCGTTTAAGGGATACTTTATATTGTATACACACACACACACACACACACACACACACACACACACACACACACACACACACACACACACACACACACACACACACACACACACACTCTGAACTGTCTGCTTGCATTCCTCCACCTCTACGACGGGCGCGTAGCACCCGTCTGGCAGCAAACTCTCATCCCTTTTCTGTCCAACTCTCTAATGCAAGAGTTAACCGTTACTCCCAGTCTTTCATTTATGCAACAGGTCAACTCTGGAACTGTCTCCTTCTGTCTGTATTTCCTGCTGCCTATGATCTCCAGTCTTTCAAACGCAGTGTGTCCAGGCATCTCAAAATGATCGGATCTTGAATTTGGCTCTCTATTGTATTTTGTTTTTCTCTTGGAGGGAACTGTTACTGCGGGCTCATGGCCTTTGGTTCCTTCTTCCTCGCATAAATAAATAAATAAATAAATATATATATATATATATATATATATATATATATATATATATATATATATATATATATATATATATATATATATATGTGTGTGTGTGTGTGTGTGTGCAGTATATATATATATATATATATATATATATATATATATATATATATATATATATATATATGTGTGTGTGTGTGTGTGTGTATGTATATATATATATATATATATATATATATATATATATATATATATATATATATATATATATATATATATATATATATATATATGTGTGTGTGTGTGTGTGTGTGTGTGTAATTCACCGGGTCGGTCAGGATCACTTGATTGTTGTAATCGTCAGCTTTTACCCTCCTGGAAGGGAGCTGAGAGCTCATATAGTCCGATCTAAGAGCAAGGCTGTAACCTTCACACACGCACACACCCATCCCCTTGCTCAAGGGGGACAGTAACCACCCATTTCGTCAGTGAAACTTTTCGCAATTTGAGCGAGGCGCGAACTCCCGTCTACCAGATGGCAAGCGAGAACGTTACCACTGTGCCAGCGAGCGGTGTGTGTGTGTGTGTGTAAATATTCTTCAATTCCCACCTAATGCAAGAATTATCGTGGAATAAGTATATTGAGTGTGTTAAGGAAGATATATGGAAGAATTATTATAGAAAAAGAAAGATATCAGATGTCCTAGTGAGTGATGAACAGGGTGGCTTTGCTGTAGGAGTGGAAGAGGATGTGTTTATTAAATATTTGCTGTGAGACAGATAGCAGAGTTGGCTTGAGAGAAGTACCATAAGGTGTTTATGGCATTCATGAATCTGGAATAAAGGTTAATGGGAATCTAAGTGAATGGTTCACGATCGGTGTGGGCGTGCAGCAAGGTTGTGTGATGTCCCCATGGTTGTTCAATATATATATGGATGGGGTGATGAGAGAAGTAAAAACACGAGTAATGGAGAGGAGGATGGCGTTGGTAATGAATGGTGATGGATGGAATATCTCAAATTTGTTGTATGTTGATGATGCAGTACTACTTGCAAGTATCGGACAAGAACTTGGTAGGCTCGTGCAGAGTTTTGCTGATGTCTGTGAGCATAGTGCCCTGAGAGTAAATATAGAAAAGAGTAAAGTGATGGTTACTGAGAGAGAAAGTGACTCCCAGTGCGATGTTACAGTGAATGGAGAGAGACTGGAATTGGTGAGAGAGTTCAAATGCCTGGGTACAGTGATAAAATAGAGAGGAAAATGTGCAAAAGAAGTGTAGAGTTATACAAAGAAGAGAAGTAGCTGGTGCAATGAAGGCCTTGATAAGAAACAGAGGCTTGAGTGTTGCAGCTGCACGAGGCTTACGTGAAGGAGTGTTAGTGCCAACTTTAATATATGGATGTAAGACTATGACGTGGCAAGAAAATGGAAAGTTAAGAGTAAGAGCAGTGGAGATGGGACTGCTGAGGAATATATGTGGAGTACAGAGGGTGGATAGGATACGAAATAATTTGATTCGTGATAGATGTGGAGTGAGGAAGTCGGTGGACACCAGAATTGAAGCGAGTTTTCTGAGATGGTATGGTCATGTGAAGAGAGTGGATAACAAAAGAATGGTGAAAAAGGTATATCTGAGCGAATCTGAAGAAGGAAGGAGGCGGGTAGGCCAAGGAGAAGGTGGAGAAATATGGTGGATGAGTGTGTGAGGAAGAGAGGTTTGGAAGTCGGTGAGGTTAGGGAACTGACAAGAGATCGAGCTGGCTGGATGAATGTTGTGAGAAGTGCATGATCTGGGGTTTGGCACCCCTTTTTAACATGGCAGCGGCCGGACTGACTCTATCGGATATGTTTATGTGAAGCTACAGAACGTAGTGAATGTTTTTGGCGTATCAGATAGAGCCAGGATTCCGGGGATTTGTACGATGAGTGAATGGAAGCGTGGCCCATTAGATTGGGGAAATTTGAGCTGTCTGGACGTTGTTACTCCTCACCCTGCCGTAGGGTGGGAAAGGAGGTCCGGATGCTGCTGCTGATGATGATAACAGAAATAAGTATTCTTTTGCTATCTCCATTAATTTTGGGATGCATGTTTCCAAAGTAGTCTCATTAGGCAACTCACCCACCATTACAAACATGAAAATCCTGACACTACCATCTCCGTAACTCATCGACGAGGTAACCTGAAAACCATTAATACATTTATAGTGAAGGAATGATAGATACTGAATCTGTTTATTTCATGTTCGTTGGTTATTTAATGATCTGAATGGTTATGAATTGCATGACGACTTAATTATAACTCAGATAAAAGTGCAAGATTCACAGTTTCTTCCTTCCATAACCATAGCCGTCGGACATTAGGCGCCATCATTTGAAGTTGCCTGTGATGAAGGAAATTATTTGCGCTCGGTAATCTCAGTACATTTGAAGCGAACGCTATAATCATATACACTAATATCTGACGGAAACGGGAGATAATAACATGCAAGTGAGTAGATGCCATAAACAGATTATGACCCTGTTAACTGGGCACTAAGACGGGGTTTCATATTTCTAACTGATGTTGTCATAGAGCAGTGCTGGGAGAAAATGAGTTAAGGTACCATAAATATCCAGTTAATTAATCAAATTTTCTTTAATAATGTATACATGGTTTGTATACTAACCATTATAGTTTGTAATAAAATAATGTTTCACGACTGTACTAAGGCAATGGATGAGCATATACCAGATAGTAACACAATAATAAATACCTTCTGAAAGGTATTAGATAAAAACTTACCATCATCATCACTACCATCGTGCCTCGTTTTTCCTCACATGCAGATGGGGAGAGGGTAGGCTCAGAAAGGTGGAAAAAAGGAAGAATACGATGGTGGGTAACTAAACAACTGCATGCTCTATGAAGTGGGTCTCACACACACACACACACACACACACACACACACACACACACACAGGGATTCAATCTAGGCGGACGTGTGACACCGGCGCTCCGTACCAAATCATCACGGCCAGTGGCATTTCCTAAATAGTATCTTTGTATGAGTCAAGCTCAGTACCAGGTTAGACTAAATGATTGTTCATTATTAAAAGGAAAAAAATAATAAGTTTAAACAAGACTTGTACAAACAGGAAATAGAACCAAGACGAAAGAATACGCTGAGTCATCTCTGGGGTTTAGACTACAACAACACGGAAATTGTAAGTACATGCTTTAAACTTTAAGTATTGCAAAATGGATACATACTTCAGCAAAACAAATTTGGAAAAGAAAAGGGATAAAGGTAAAAAGCAAAATCATGATTTCTACCAAGAACTGGTTGAAGTAGAGACCCACAATAGACTGGTTGAACGTGTAAACAAACTAGAAATGGCTTTCAAAAATGAAATTGATGAAATAAAAAGCAGATGCACTTGCAAAAGGAAGAAATAGAAAAACTAGGAGGGGAGGCCAATAAGAAAGACACAACCATCAGTGAACTAACAGTGGAATTGAGTACACTTAGGAAGAAAATGAGTGAAATGGCAAGTACTGTAGTCAATCACGAGAGTGTTATGGAAGAGTTCAAAAATGACACAGAGACAATTAGGCAAGTTAGCAGTCTTATTGACAAGAGCAGTGATATTGAGGAGAAGATAACACAAGTGAATGAAGCTGTGCAAAGCTACAAAAATGATGTAGAAACCACGTATGCTGAAATGGTGAAAGTAAAGAAAGACCTAGAAACAAGGGTGGAGGAAAAAAGCATTAAAGAGGAGGTGAAAAGAATAATCCAAAACAATCCAAAGTTAGTCAGAGATTCAGTAGAGATAAACAAATCAATAGTAATCACTGGTATAGAAGAGGAAGAGGTTAAAAACAAGATCACAAGAGATAAAAAGGAGATGGCAAATGTAATGACCTTACTGAAAGAAGTATCAGAGGAAATCTGTAGCAAAGACATAGAGGAACACAAAAGGTTAGGGAAATACGAGAAAAGCAAGACAAGACCTCTAAAGGTGACTTTCCAGAGTGTAAACACTGTGGAAGAGATACTAAAAAATGCAAAGAATCTTAAGGTATAAGAGTTAAAAAATGTATGGATAAAAAGATGCCTAACACAAGAGGAACTGGAATTACTGAAAGAGAAAAGGGAGGAAGCAAAAACAAAAAATGAGGGAAGATCAGAAGAGGAGAAGAAGAAATTTTTTTACAAAGTAATAGGATTGCAGGTACGAAAGTGGTACACAAACAGGATGGGAGAAAAAGGAAGAAGGTAGTAGAACCATGTCATGACAAGTATATAAACAAGATGATAAAGTTGATGTACTCCAATGTGGATGGAATGGTATCTAAATTACTAGAGATGAATGATTATGTCAGAGAAAATGAACCACAAATAATATGCCTTACTGAAACAAAATTAATACCAAGGATATCAAATGACATACTAAACTTAAAGGAATACAATATATGGAGAAGAGACAGATATTTAAAAAAAAAGAAGGAGGAATTATAATATTAACTAAGAAAAATCTAAAAGTCAAGGAAATAAAACTAGATATACCATCACAAGTAGAACTGATTGCAGTAGAGATCGACACATCTGAAGGTAAAGTAATTGTAGCCAATTTGTACATGCCACCCAGATCAAACACATGGGAAAGAGACGAATATGAGGACCTGGCAGAGAGTACAATTCAGAGTGTAAGATCATTGCTACATAAAATGGAAGAGAAATAGGAAAGAATTATACTAACTGGGGACTTCAATACAAATATCAATTGGAATACTCTAGATACAAATAGCCAAGAAAGCTGTTGGGACCAAAAGCTCCTGGATCTCGTACAAGAGTTTTTCTTAACGCAACATGTGAGGGAAACCACCAGAAAAAGAGGACTTGATGTACCTTCAGTGCTAGATCTAAAATTTACAAGGCAAGAAAATGATATTGACAGTTTAATATATCACCCTCCACTCGGCAAAAGCGATCATGCAGTACTAAATTATAACTTCAGGATAGCATATGACATAGTAAACAGCAATGATAGTTACAAAAAGAGCCTAAACCATAAAAAGGGAAATTATCAAGACCTAAAGAAGTAATTCTTAGAAGCTGATTGGGAAATGAGCTTAGAGGACAAGATTTAAATGCTGTATATAAAAATTTTTGTGAATTTTATGAAATAGGAGTCCAGAAGTACATTCCACAGCACAAAGAAGCAGATAAGAAAATACAGAATTGGTTCAATACAGAATGTAAAAAATCAAAAGAAAGAAGAGATTTGTTGTGGAATAGATACAGAAGACACAATAGTGAAAGGGCGTATAATAATTACAAACAGGCAAGAAATGACTATACAAGAATAAGGAGGGAAGCCCAAAAACAGTTTGAGGAGGATATAATAAATAAAACTAGTGATCAACCAAAGCTGTTTTACAGCTATATCAGAAGCAAAACTAAAGTAAAAGATATAATACTATCCATTACGGACGAGGGAATCACTTATACACAAGAGAAAGATATTTGTGAAGCACTAAATAAGAATTTCCAATTAATTTTTACAGAAGAAAAAAATTTTGAGAGGGACTATGTGGAACACGCATGTCCACACATACTACCAGATATACAAATAGCAGAAAAAGTAATACAGGAGGAGTTAAGTAGATTAGGCAGAGGAAAAGCAAGCGGTCCTGATGAAATTTCATGTTGGGTATTACGAGAATGTGCAAAGGAGTTAAGTAAACCATTATTTTTAATTTTCAAGAAATCCTTGAGTCAAGGTAAACTACCTGATATTTGGAAAAAAGCAAATATTGTCCCCTTATTCAAGAAAGGAAATAGACAAAATCCACTCAACTACCGACCAGTATCACTGACCAGTGTTGTAAGCAAGGTATTAGAAAAACTTATAAGAAAAGCTTGGGTAAATCATCTAGAAGAACACAGTATGATGACAGAAAGACAGTTTGGTTTCAGAAAAGGAAAATCATGTGTTACTAATCTGTTGAGCTACTATGACAAAGTAACAAACACAATACAGGAAAGGGAAGGATGGGTGGAGAGTATCTATTTAGATTTCAAGAAAGCTTTTGACACAGTACCACACCAAAGACTTTTATGGAAACTGTACCATCAAGGAGGAATTCGAGGCAAACTGTTTTGTTGGATGCAAGACTTTCTCATAAAAAGAGAAATGAGGACAGTACTAAGAGGAAACTACTCATCATGGAAAGAAGTGACTAGTGGAGTACCATAGGGTTCAGTGCTGGCACCAATCATGTTTTTAGTGTATATAAATGATATAAACAGTAACACTGGAAATGAGAGCTATCTGAATATGTTTGCAGATGATGCAAAAATACAAAGGAGAATTACTAGCACAGACTCTTGTAGGGAGCTACAAGAAGAATTAAATATACTTCATGAATGGAGTAGTACATGGCAAATGGAATTCAATGTGGACAAGTGTCATGAAATCAAGTTTGGTAAAAGTGGAAAAAGACCTGATTGGGATTATAAGTTAGGAAATAAAACCCTATACACATCAGAAAGAGAGAAAGACCTAGGTGTGATTATCAATAACAGACTATCTCCGGCTGACCACATCAGCGAGAAGGTACGGACCATGTATACACTGCTTGCAAATAAGAGAATAGCATTCACATACATGGACGAAGACATGCTAAGTAGGATAATAACATCATTCATTAGACCAACCCTGGAATATGCATCAGTAGTCTGGAGTCCTTATCTCAAAAAGCACATAGACAAGATTAAAAAAGTTCAAAGGGCCGCTACAAGATGGATACCAAGCTTAAGGGACCTAAGCTACGAAGAAAGACTAAATAAACTGAATCTACCAACACTACAGGAGAGAAGGAAAAGAGGTGACATGATAATGCTATATAAATGCATATCAGGAAAGGAGAAAATAGACATAAATGATTACTTAACATATGGAGAAGCATCAGCAAGAGGACACTGCAAAAAATTACATAAGAAGAGAGGTGATAAAGACGTAAGGAAATTCAGTTTCCCAAACAGAGCAATTGATCAATGGAATGCACTACCGAATGAAATAGTGTGTGCCAAAACAATCCACAAATTTAAGGATATGTACGATAAATGTGGTTTAAGACACGGGACAGTACGAGCTTGACTCATTCCTGTAAAGATACAATTAGGTAAGGACAATTAGGTAAGAACACACACACACACACACACACACACACACACACACACACACACACACACACACACACACACACACATACCATTCAAGCTCGGGCAGTTCTGCTCCACCTGATTAGGTACACCTATTCACACGTAGCTCCATATATACAGTACCTATGAAATAGTAAATCTGACTACTGTCCAGTTAAACGGGGTTCCAAACCTTTATCATACACTCCTTCATACAAAATTCTTCTAGCCAGCTCGATTTATTGCCAGTTCACTAGCCTCATCAGCTTTCACACCTGTCTTTTCCTCAAAGTCATTTATTAAATCTATCCACCTTGATCTTGGCCTGCAACGCTTCCTCCACTTTCAGACTTGCTTAGATATACCTTTTTCACCTTTCTAACCACCTCCTAAACATATTACGTAAGCATACTATCTTCGACTTTGGTGTCCCCAGATTTCCTTACTCTGCATCTTTCATAAAACACATTATCACTAATGCTATCCACTCCTCAAACCATACTCATTCCCCAAGAGCCCCACTACTACTGCTCCTCATTTTCATGCTGCACCATAGTTTCAATCAGTGTGCTAGAGTTGGCACTAAAACTCCTTTATGCAAAATAACAAAACAATACCACCCACTCACTAAACACTTCGAGCATGGCATCTCATATCTCTTGCACGAAGAGTAAGGCCCGTGTCCCATATTCAAGTTCATCTACGAGAACGGCCCCGATCACCACGATCTTACCCTCGAGGTATGATCTTGGTGAAATGCCACGATCATACATCAAACGGTAGACCTAAACGGCCATTTCACGACACAGATACGTTACTGCTAAGACACACAAAGACATTGCTACAACATCCTCGCATAAAAAAAAAAAAAAATCCTACGGAAGCGTCACGTTATCCTGATGACACACTACATCCCTCAGTTAAAAAATAACGGTCACTTTGACTCCACGTCACGCCAAGACATCGCCACGTAGTGTGTCGTAAGTTGTCGTAGCGCGTCATAGGTATAACTTTGCCTGTCGTATGTATAACTTCGGGTCTTGTAGCGGGTCTTCGGGATCCGATCTCCAAAGTTATTGCTACGACATGTCAAGTCACGCACCTACGACAAGCTACGACAAGCTAAGATGAGCTAAGACACACTAAGTCACAGCTAAGACAAATGACGTTACCGTCACGTCATGTGACGTTCTCCTCCTTGTCGGCGCCCACACCGACAATTTTTGAACATTCCAAAAATTGTCGTAGCGCGCCAAGAATGGCCAAGTTCTCAACGTCAGCGCTGCGTCATCGCTAAGTTACGCCACGTTAATCATGACAACAAGCGGCGGCACACGAAGACGTGAAGATGTGGCGTGGCGTGGGAAGGTTCCTGACAGTGGGACATAAGCTTAACGCCAATGCTAACACGGATATTGCAAGATAAATGATAAAAATTAATGATACTACATGTGAAAATAAAGTATAACAAACATCACAAAACAGTATCAGATACCATTTATATACTGCAGACAATCTGAACAGAGATTGAATAATTACGAAATATCTATTGGCCACATTAAAAAAGTGTCATGTATACAATATAGCATTAGTTCACGCCAGTTCTTCGAATCAGTTCCAGGTAAGTTCCGTTCATTTGATGTTTTTTGCTTTATTTAAAATTAACCTTTTTTTTCTTCCAAATCAATTACCGTTCAATTCCAATTCAGTTCATAATTGACCGCATGTTGGATACTAACCCACCACCGAGTGAGTACAGTATCTCCTTTTCTCCCTAGTACCACAATACATCGCAGAGGTCAACAATAACATTTTCTTTAAGTTCCATGCTCCACACATTTCAAGTACTCAGAAAAGAAGCAGCCAAACCTTGTAGTAGTTACGGAGAATTTAGCTTGTTAATCCAGAATCAATAATCGTAGTTGATGGATGACGTATTTACCGACATGGAACAAATGAACGAAAACTTCACACGAAGAGAAAGGAGGCAGTACATATTGATGAGCAGATTCGCATAAATTATTTGCATAGGTCGGAAGAAGAACAAGGAGAAGAAAACGAGGAGGAAATGCTTGGAAATAATCACAGTAACCAGTGTCAGCTTAATGAAAAAATAACGACTACTGGTATAGAGTACTGACAATGAATTTTAGATCTGAAGACTGGAAGACATGTTAATACTAGTTCAGCAACTTAATCATTATCACATATTCATAACCCTGCCTAAGTAAATGAGTTATGCAGAACTCAGCTTTCGCTCGTTGGAAAATGTGAATGGGTATAGACACTATAGTTTTTCAGGCAAACGTAATCTATAATGATGTTCACACTCGACGATGAATGGCAGCATTCCTGTGTTACTCATTTAACACACGCCTTCCCTTGCGTTGTACTAACGGTACTAGTTAGAAACTTAGGGGTACTTCTGCAACAAGCATCTGTCTGCCAGCTAACCCGATTTCCCCAGCCCGACACTTTTTATAGCATGTTGTCACCCCGACACTTTTAGCAGGCCGACGTCAGTCAGACATTTTGCACAGCCTGTTGCCACTCCGGTACTGCACACTGCCATACTCCCTGTGTATACATCCAGCCACTGCCACCAGGGTAACTCGGCGCCAGTAGGGTCTTGGCAAGCTTAAAGCTGTAGCCAAGCGGGGGCCAAGTGGAGGTCAGAATCATTTTAAACGTTAATGAGGCTGTAAATTATGGTCCTAATGGCAACCGTGAAGGACGACATGGTGGAAAAAACTTGTGGAGTAAGGATAATTTGCACATCACTTTCACCCTGTAGCATGGGTAATGAATGGAATGTTAAAGTTCAAGACACGGATTGAATGAATTGATTGTAATTTTCAGTTAACGACTGTTGAATGTTTTTCTTGCTGATGTTGTGGTCCCAGACTCCTTTGAGCATGAACTCTATGCTCTAAAGGACGAAAATTCCTTTCCTCTCAGTCCCACTCTCATTCTGGGGGACAGGGTGGGATAATAAGTGACTTTTGTATTAGTTTCCCGGTTATATCAGTGCCACTATGTAAATATGTTCCTCTTTCAGCACCCACTTACGAGTACAAACATAAATATAAAGACTTTCAATGCTAGAATAATTTAGCTGTATTACGACAAACTTCTATAAGAAACATTTGATGAATAATGTTGGTGCAATGCGTGACACTAAGGACTGGGTTTAAGTGATGAAGAGGTGGATGGAGCGATGAAGAGAAGCGTATGAGCAATGAAGAGGAGGGTGTTTGTAATGACTAGGCAGGTACATGCGTTGAAGAGGTGGGTGTGGGTAATGAAGAGACAGGTGTGGATGGTGAAGAGTCGGGTGTACGTGATGGAAAGATGCATATGGATGGTGAAAAGATGGATGTTAGAGATGAAGAGATAGGTGTGGGTTATAAAGACACGGGTGTGTAAGATGAAGATGAGGGTCAGGGTGATGAAGAGATGGGTGTGTACGATGAAGAGGCAAATGTACTCGGTGAAGACACTTGTGTGAACGGTGAGGAGACAAGTATGGGTGATGATGAGCAGGTGTGGGCGTTGACGACGCGGGTGTTGGAGGAGGTTAATTTTATACCCCGAAAGCCTGGGGGGTTTATGATAGTGCTTGTGAAACTATAAGTTGTCGGTAGGTGGGAGGCGGGCTAGTAAAAAGGAAAATGTACAGGAAAGCACGTGTATCAAGTAAAGAGCATCGAGTAAAAAAAAAAAAAAACATGAAAAGAAAGATCAGTAAATTTGTCTAACGAAAATAGCTTACAATATAAAGTGACTACGACACATGAATAATAAACACGATACTACTAACTTAAGGTAAAGTATCTTTAAGAAGCAGCTCTTACACCAAATTTATGACGCTTGTGTAAACAGCAGGAGTGGCTTCGAGGCTAAAGTTTAGTGGAGGGGAAGAGAGAAGTATTTAAGAGCAACAGGTTAGAAAAATGTGGGGAAGTGAAAATATTATATGGAGTGGAAAAACATAATTGGATTTTCGTGAATGTATCTATGCGGACGGTAGTATCCAGACACTTATAGACAAAAATATTAGAACACACTCAGTTTACAGTCTGAAAAGTTTCTGGACTCTTGGTTATCGTATCACTGGGTTTTGGAAGACATTGTTTATTGTCGCGCAATTTATTGTATTGCAGTGAATCGATATTAGTGACAGCAATTGTACATGAATATACGATAATCAAACTTTTAAAATAAACATATATAAATATACGGAATATATATATATATATATATATATATATATATATATATATATATATATATATATATATATATATATATATATATATATATATACTGTATGTATGTATGTTTATCATCACCATTATCATCATCCGAACCTCCTTCCCCACCCTAGGGCAGGGTGAGGAGCAGCAATGTCCAGACAGCCCAAATTTGCCCAGTCCAATGGGGCACGCTTCCATTCACTCATCATTCAAGCCACCGGAATCCTGGCTCTATCGAATGCGCCAAAAACATTCACCAGGTCATGTAGCTTCACATAAACGTATCCGACAGAGTCAGTTCGGACGCTGTCATATTAAAAAGGAGTGCCAGATCCCTGATCATGCACTTCTCCTCACAATATTCATCCAGCCAGCTCGATCTCTTGTCAGTTCCCTAGCCTCATCAACTTCAAAACCTTTCTTCCTCATTCACTCACCCACCATATCTCTTCACCTTTTCCTTGGCCTACCTCGCCTCCTCCCTCCTTCAAATTCGCAGATATATAACTTTTTCACCACTCTGTTGTTACCCATTCTCTCCACATGACCTTACCGTCGCAGTACACTCTCATATATATATATATATATATATATATATATATATATATGCCCATGGGGAATTTTATAGTATTGAGCCAGCCAATGAGAATCAAGGAGATATTCCAGTAATGATGTCTCAGAAGCTTCATGACACTTTTCCTTAGGACTGATTGTGTTCATGATTTTCAGTCATTGCTGCCAACCCACCGAGGTAACACTGTCATTTTTATTTCTCGAGTTTGTTATATTTTTGAAAATAGTTTTACATATTGGTTTCATTGAGAGAAATCGGTTATTGCTACATGCTTTTTTTGGTAACATTATTTCTTATGGAAATATTTCAACGTTTGATATAAACTGCAATACGTGTTTTGTTTTAGGTCTGAAGATGGGATATGTTTCTCGAAACTAGTCACATGGAATAAATATGAAGTGGAAAATCACCTAGCTGGCTGGTTCTATACTATTATATATTTATGTATGTATGTATGTATGTATATATATATATATATATATATATATATATATATATATATATATATATATAGATAGATAGATAGACAGATATATATATATGATTAGTTTAAGAGTTTGGTTGTCGTATATTCATGCACAGTTGCTGTCAAAAATATCGATTCACTGCAATACAATAAATAGCGCAACAGTAAACAATGTCTTCCAAAACCCAGTGAAATGATCACATGGGTCCAGAAACTTTACAGAATCTAAACTAAGAGCGTTCTAATATTATAAACTAAAAGTGTCTGGATACTACCGCCCGCATCGATACACTCACGGTAATCCAGTTATGTTTTTCCACTCCATATAATATTTCCACTTCCCCACATTTTCCTAACCTGTTGCTTTTAAATACTCCTCTCTTCCCCTCCACTAAACTTTAGCCTCGAAGCCATTCCTGCTGTTCACACACACACACACACACACACACACACACACACATATATATATATATATATATATATATATATATATATATATATATATATATATATATATAGATATATATATATATATATATTGTTACATAGCCTATGATTTCATCATCCTTCGTGTAATTCTAACGTACAGTATGCTGCATGTTTGATCACGAGCGTGTTCTGCCTCAGTCCCCCCTTCTACCGTTATAGTAGAGTAAGTCGTCCTTTCTGTTGTTCAGAGTAGGATTGTCAGCTCTTTGTCCCCTATGGCTTCATTTGCGCGTCCTTCTTACAAGTTGTATCAAGCTCTGCTGGCCCCTATATAATGGGCTCAGTCTCTACATTAATTGCCACTTAGATCTACTCCTCATTTTGCTCACATCTCTGTCCTCCCCTGTACAGTTATTATTATTGTGAGTGCTCAGGAAGTCTCCAACCATCTAGCAGCTGTGTGTAATTTGAGTATAACTGTTGTTGCATTTTTTCTTGTACTGTGTAGCATAAGGTGTAAATTTGTAGGCCTAGTGGGGTTTTTGTGCTTAGTGTGAAATTTTACTATCAGCCATCATTAATAATATTTTGTATCTGTAATAATTTATCTTGCATTAACTGAGCATTACCCAATGTATTTTCATTTTATCAGGGCTGACTTAGGTAAATTTACTCATGCTAATTTCGTGTTAATAGAGGCTATTGCAGTTAACCATATATTTAACCTGTTTTTTGCCATTACATTATCCTTATGAGTCCTGAATATTTTGTTGTTAGTTTGAGCATTAAACTTTAACTTGTAATTTTATCTAACTCTTTTATTTTGAACCTGGACCTTTACGGGACAGTAGTGATTTTTAGTATTCTCACTTAAAGTGTACATTATCTTTCTCTGTTCCGTAACATAAATTTGGCGACCTCTTATCAGGATATTCAGGATAATATCATAAGGATATTGCTTGATATTTTGTGACTGTGATTTATTCATGATGTCTACTATTACTACACTTGATGAAGCCAAAGATTTTTTGTCAAATGTGCAAACAGTGTGTGATGTAGAAAACAGAACAAAGAATGAACTTAAGCTTGTTGCTCAACAATTGGGAATTGCAGTTCACTCTCATCATTCTAAAGATCAAATTGTTGGCATGATTAATAAAAGCTTGTTTAATGTAACTCCTCCAAATGAGCAAACGCAGATTGAATTAGCTAAGTTACAGCTAGCTCTGCAGGAGGCTCGTGCTAAAGAAGCTGAATTTCAGGCAAATGCTAAGCAGGCGGAGTCTCAGGCTCGTATTCAGGAGGCACAGATACAGGCACAAATTGAACTTTGCCAGGATTCAGGCAGACCATGAGTATCGCATGAAACAAGGTGGAACTGGATCATCTAGCTCTGATGATTTTAATGTGGCTAAAAATGTTAAACTTGTCCCTCCTTTTAATGAATCTGATTTAACAAAGTATTTTCAGTTGTTTGAGAGGATAGCTACAGGTTTTAATTGGCCCAAAAAGTATTGGCCAGTACTCCTTCAAACTGTTCTCACCGGTAAAGCTCAAGTAACTTATGCATCTTTGCCTCAGGATCAATTTGATAATTATGATGTAGTTAAGAGCTTGATTCTTAAGGCCTATGAGCTTGTTCCTGAAGCCTATAGAGTAAAATTTAGGACAACTTACAAGCAAGATAAGCAATCCCATGTTGAGTATGCAAAAATCAAAGAAGATCTGTTAGAGCAGTGGTTAAATTCTAAGAATGTGGATTCTGATTTTGGTAAATTTAAGCAGATGATTTTGCTGGAGGACTTCAAAAGGTGTATTAGTAAAGATGTAAGCCTATATCTTGATGAGAAAAGAATAGATAATTTGTCTGATGCTGCAGTTTTAGCTGATGAATATGTTCTCACTCACAAGAGATATTCTAGAGAAAAAGGGAAAGCTGAGAGTAAGTACGTTGCCTCTACTCAGAGTACAGGTAACAGGAAAGAGAATAAAGATGATGTTCCTCAAGAAGTAAATACCAGCTTCACCTCTAGATTTCAGAAAAGTAAATGTACTTATTGTAGTAAGCTTGGTCATACTACGAAGAAATGTTTCAGGAGACAGCGTGATGTGAACAAAAAGGAGTCTTTAAATATTCAGTCAATTGGTCTAGTGTCCACTCTTGAGAGTTCCCAGAATTCCTTAACTGAGTTAACTGAACCTGCTTTGAGGGGTAAATTAAATCCTCATGATGAAGCTCCTCTTTTGAGCAGTAATGTGGGTGACACTCTCAAGAGTTCATGTGCTAATTTCCTGTCTGATGGTTTTGTCAGTCCTCTGGACAGTAATGACAGGAAATCAGTTAAAATATATCGTGATATAGTTTTTTTTTTTTTTTTTTTTTTAATGCGAGGAAGAAGGAACCAAAGGCCATGAGCCCGCAGTAACAGTTCCCTCCAAGAGAAAAACAAAATACAATAGAGAGCCAAATTCAAGATCCGATCATTTTGAGATGCCTGGACACACTACGTTTGAAAGACTGGAGATCATAGGCAGAAGGAAATACAGACAGAGGGAGACAGTTCCAGAGCTGACCTGTTGCATAAATGAAAGACTGGGAGTAACGGTTAACTCTTGCATTAGAGACTTGGACAGAAAAGGGATGAGAGTTTGCTGCCAGACGGGTGCTACGCGCCCGTCGTAGAGGTGGAGGAATGCAAGCAGACAGTTCAGAGGAGCAGTGACCATTAAAGTAGCGATAGAAAAGAGATAAAGATGCAACAGTGCGGCGAAGAGACAGAGGTTGAAGGGAGTCAGTAAGAGGAGGAGAGTTAATGAGACGAAAAGCCTTTGACTCCACCCTATTGAGAAGAGCTGTATGTGGGGAGCCTCCCCACACATGAGAGTTGTACTCCACACAGGGGCGGATAAAACCCCTGTATAGAGTCAACAATTGTGCAGGGGTAAAGAAAGAGCGGAGTCGGCTTAGTTCACCCAATCTCTTGGAAGCAGATTTTACAAGAGATGTAATGTGATCTTTCCAAGATAAGTCCCGAGTAAATGAAACCCCAAGCATGTTCAAGGATGATGCAGGATTAATCTGAATATTATTAAACATTAGCGGGTATACCTGTGGAAGATTTTGTTGGGTTGATAGGTGTAAGAACTGAGTCTTAGATGCATTAAAGACAACCATATTATTTTTACCCCAGTCAGAGATATGAACCAAGTCAGACATTAGGTGTGCCATAGCCTCATCCCTTGTTTCTTGAAGTAACTGTTGAGATGGGCGTTGCGGGAACCGAATGAAAAGGTGAAGGGTGGAGTCATCAGCGTATGAGTGGATAGGGTTAGATGTACAGCTTAGAAGATCATTGATGAATAAAAGGAAGAGAGTTGGTGATAGGACAGAGCCCTGAGGAACACCACTGTTGATAGATCTAGGAGAAGAACGATGGCCGTCTACGACAGCAGCTATAGAACGACCAGAAAGGAAGCTAGCGATGAAGGCACAGATAGAAGGATAGAAGCCGTAGGAGGGCAGTTTGGAAATTAAAGATTTATGCCAGACTCGATTGAAAGCCTTTGAGATGTCAAGTGCAATGGCAAAGCTTTCGCCAAAGTCCTGAAAGGAGGATGACCAGGAGTCTGAAAGGTAGGTGAGAAGATCGCCAGTGGAGCGTCCCTGACGGAACCCATACTGACGATCGGAAAGAAGGTTGTGATAGGAAAGATGCCTTAAAATTTTTCTATTAAGAATTGACTCGAAAACTTTTGAAATACAGGACGTTAAAGCAATTGGACGATAGTTGGAGGGTTGGGAGTGGTCACCCTTCTTTGGGACTGGCTGAATGAGAGCAAACTTCCAGCAAGAAGGAAAGGTACAAGTTGAGAGACAAAGGCGAAATAGTTTGCCTAGGCAGGGTGTAAGCACAGATGCACAGTTTTTGAGAACAACAGGAGGGACCCCATCAGGCCCATATGCCTTGTTAGTACTGAGGCCAGTAATGGCAGAAAATACATCAACTGAAGAAATTTTAATGTCAGCCATGAGGAAGTAAGAGGGGGGAAGTGATGGAGGAACAGCACCGGAATCGTCTAAGGTGGAATTGGAGGAGAAAGTCTGTGCGAAGAGATCTGCTTTATCAGTAGAAGAAATAGCTACAGAACCATCAGAGTAGAAAAGAGGAGGGAAGGATGATGAGGTAAAGTTGTTAGAAAGATTTTTGGCAAGGTGCCAGAAGGAGCGGGAAGAATTCGAGTTGGAAAGTTGAGAGCATTTAGTATGGATGAAATTATTTTTAGTAGAGCGAAGAACAGACTTAGCACGATTCCGGGCAGAAACGTAAAGATTATGTGATTCAGGGATGGGTTGGCTCCGGTACCTTTTGTAGGCCTTCTCCTTGTTGCGGACAGCATTAGAACAAGCGTGATTAAACCAAGGCTTTCTTGCGTTAGTCAAAGGATATGAGAAAGGAATGTATGCTTCCATGCCCGAGAGAATAACCTCCGTAATGCGCAAGGCACACTCAGATGGCTCACGGCCGTGGAAGCAATAATCATTCAGGGAAAATCAAAGAAGTACTGCCTGAGGGCCTCCCAGTCCGCGGCTCCAAAATGCCAGAGACGACGTTTCCCTGGAGGGTCCGCAGGCCGTACTGGAGCGATAGGACAGGTTAAGGTAATAAGGTTGTGATCGGAGGAGCCCAACGGAGAGAAAAGATTAACAGAGTAAGCAGAAGGATTAGTTGTGAGGAAGAGGTCAAGTATGTTGGAGCTCTCTCCAAGGCGGTCAGGGATACGGGTAGGGTGCTGTACAAGCTGCTCTAGGTCATTAAGGATAGAAAAGATGTAGGCTTGTTCACCAGGTGGATCCGTGAAAGGAGAGGAGAGCCAAAGGTGGTGGTGAACATTCAAATCTCCAAGAATGGAGATTTCAGAGAAAGGAGAAATGGACAGAATGTGTTCCATCGTAGAAGTAAGATAGTCGAAGAATATTTGATAGTCAGTAGAATTAGGGGATAAGTAAACAGCACAGATATATTTAGTCAGAGAATGACAGGAAAGCCGAAGCCAGAGAGTGGAGAATTCAGAAGAATCAAGTTCAGGAACACGAGAGCAAGATAAGTCGTTGCGTATGTATACACAACAGCCACCTTTGGCTTTGAAATGAGTATAGAGAAAGTAGGAGGATACAGAAAAGGGTTTGCTGTCAGTTGCCTCAGACAGCTGAGTCTCCGTTAGAAAAAGAAGGTGAGGTTTAGAGGAGGAGAGGTGGTGTTCAACAGAGCGAAAGTTAGATGAAAGGCCGCGAATGTTGCAGAAATGAAGAAGAAGAGAGTCAGACAGTGGTTCCAGGCAGCTCAAGTCGTCACCGGGAGAGGGGCAGATGGCGGGGGCATTTATGGTCCCCCCCCCCCGGGGACTCCGAGGCTAGGTGAATTGACGCCATTTTGGTGAATTTTGAATAGGAAGTGTAGTGTGTACTGTGCATGTAGTTTGGTGAAGATAGATAGAGAAATTTGTACTGGAGAGCATGCTGGCCTACTCTCTGTGTAACTGAGACACTGAAAAAGTTCAGCAAAGGGGGATGGTCAGGAACTAGTCCTGAGGGCTGATGAAACGGGAGCTCCAGCACTCCCTGTCATCAGCTTTCCATCCACCTCGGGAGTACTGCCCTGCTCGACTGGTGCTACAGTCTACTCCTCTAATTCCAATTCCAGCTTGCCAATCCCTTATGCTGACCAGTGTTCTAGGCTCTAATGTTAATTCCTCTGATGAAACTGTAATCTTACAAGGTGTAGGGAATAATTACTTCTCTGTCCCTCTGTGCAGAGTGAATTTAGAGTCTGGTTTTGTTAATGGTTCCGTTATGGTTGGGTTGGTTGAGACACTCCCAATGTCAGGTGTAACTTTCTTACTTGGAAATGATATTGGTGGAAGTCAAGTGTGTCCAGCTCCTCAGTTGTCTAGTGAGCCAGTGGCTGCGACCCAGGATTGTGATGTCCCTGATGTGTTCCCTGCATGTGCTGTCACTAGGGCTAAGTCTAAAGTTACTGGTGACTTAGAGGATAATGATGATGATGATGTTATCCTAGCTGACACTTTTCTTGCTAATTTGGACCACTCACCAGATGAGGCAGTACCCCGTAGTGTTGATAATTTGTCTCGTCAAGAGTTGGTTGAGTTGCAGGTTGCTGACCCTGAGTTGAAAGGTCTAGCTAACTCTGCTTGCAGTGAGGAAGAGTCAGCCGGTGCTTCTACTTGTTATTATATAAAGTCAGGAGTACTTATGAGGAAGTGGAGACCCCCAACAGCATCAGCCGACTGTGAATGGGAGGTTGTACATCAAGTTGTCATCCCTCGTGTTTGTAGGCAGGATATCATTAGAGTGGCTCATGATTCCAGTTTGGCAGGACACCTTGGAGTGAGGAAGACTGTGGCACGCATTTTGAAACACTTCTACTGGCCAGGTATCTTCAGGGATGTTTCCTGGTATTGTAAGTCTTGTCACACCTGTCAAGTTGTGGGGAAGTGTAATCAGACCGAAAAGGTTGCACCTCTAGTTCCCATTCCTCCTTTTGAGGCGCCTTTCACCCGTGTGTTGGTGGATATTGCGGGCCCTCTTCCTAAGACTTCTTCAGGATTTTCTTATGTGTTGACCCTGATTGATATGGCTACTCGTTATCCTGAAGCCATTCCGCTTAGAAATATCTCCGCAAAGAACGTGGTTAAGGAAATGCTAGGGTTCTTCACAAAGTTTGGTCTGCCCAAGGAGGTACAGTCAGACCGGGGAAGTAATTTCATGTCAAATGTTTTCAAGCAGTCTCTGAAAGAGTTGGGCATCACCCAGATCACGTCTTCAGCTTACCATCCCCAGACCCAAGGAGCGTTGGAGAGATATCATCAAACACTCAAATCGATGCTCAAGAAATACTGTTTGCAACATCAGAAAGACTGGGATAAAGGTCTTCCATTTGTTGTATTTGCCGCTAGAGAATCTCCAAATGAATCAATGGGCTTCTCACCTTTTGAGCTACTGTTTGGCCATGAAGTAAGAGGACCCCTTAAGTTACTCAAGGAATGCTGGCTGTCGGAGGAAGATGACGTCAACCTGCTGGAGTATGTGATGAAGTTCAAAGAACGGCTGTCCACTGCTTTACAGCCGGCGAGAGAGAATTTAGGAGCTGCTCAGGAGAAGATGAAGACTTGGTATGATAAGAAGTCCAGGTTACGCCACTTTCAGCCAGGAGATCAGGTTTTGATTCTGCTACCGGTGCATGGGCAACCTCTTCAAGTCAAGTTTAGTGGTCCTTATTTCGTGGAGAAGAAACTCAGTGATGTCAACTAAGTCATCGCCACACCAGATCGTAGAAAGAACAAGCAACTTTGTCACATCAACATGCTAAAGTTATATCACAGGCGGGACGAAAATAATCCAGTCTGCACTGTAGCTGTTCCACCCGAGTCTGCAAGTGAAGTTCTCCCATGCAGCATGAGCCTGAGTGATAGTTTGGGGAAGAATCCTGATATCATGAATGATCTCCAGACTAAGCTTTCTCATCTACCTCCCGAGGAAAGGCAGGAGTTTTCGGCATTACTGCAGGAGTACCCGCAAGTGTTCCATGCCACTCTAGGAAGAACCACTGTGTTGATACATGATGTCGATGTTGGAGACGCAAAGCCAATTAAACTGCCTCCATAACCGTGTGAACCCAGTGAAAGTTTCTCTCATCGAGAAGGAGCTTGGCTACCTGTTGGACCACAAGATGATTGAGCCCTGTCAGAGCGAGTGGAGTTCTCCTGTCACTCTGGTCCCTAAGCCAGGTGGGTCACAGCGGCTTTGCATCGACTACAGATGTGTTAATCAGATAACCAAAACAGACACTTACCCTCTCCCTCGTGTGGAAGATTGCATAGACAAGATCGGAAAGGCTAGGTACATAAGTAAGTTTGATTTGTTAAAGGGATACTGGCAAGTACCTATGACTGAACGTGCTAGGGAGATCTCATGTTTTGTAACACTAGGAAAGACTTTTGCATGTTCTGTAATGCCATATGGTATGAAGAATGCACCAGCCACATTTCAGAAGCTCATGAATGTTGTAACCGAAGGTTTGGCAGGGTGTGTTGTTTATATTGATGATATATTAATCTTCAGTGACAACTGGAAAGATCACCTATGCCATGTCAGTAAATTTCTTGAGCATTTGGTTCAGGCTAATCTTGTAGCTAATTTATCAAAGTGTGAGTTTGGTCAAGCTAAAGTTCAGTACCTTGGGTACGTAATTGGTGATGGACATGTTGCACCACCAGGAGCTAAGGTTCAGGTTATAAGTGATCTTCCCAGACCTAAAAGTAGGAAAGAGCTACAAAGATTTTTGGGAATGGTAGGTTATTACAGGAGATTTGTTCTTAACTTTTCAATTCTTGTATCACCACTTACAGACCTACTGAAAAAGGGAGTTAAATTTGTCTGGACCGATAACTGTGAATCCTCTTTCAACAAACTTAAAGCTATCCTATTAAGTCAGCCAGTGCTCGCTACTCCAAATTTTGCTAAGCCTTTTAAGATGGCTGTTGACGCAAGTGATACAGGAGCTGGGGCTGTTTTGCTGCAAGAGGATGATCAGGGTATTGAACACCCTGTATCTTATTACAGTAAGAAGTTCACTCCACCTCAAAAGAACTACTCAACTATTGAGAAAGAGCTTTTAGCCTTGATTTTGGGTTTACAGCATTTTTCATTTTATTTGTGTTCTGGTTTTGACCCTATAGTCATTTATGCCGATCATAACCCACTGAAATTCCTTAGTAAGTTTAAAGATAAAAATCAGAGATTGACAAGATGGAATCTACTTCTTCAGGAGTATTCATTAGACATACAACATGTCAAGGGGAAAGAAAATGTTATTGCAGATTGCTTATCTAGACTTTAGACAGATTGTTTTAGAGTAATAAGAAATTTCCTTTGTAAATTTCTTTTTCTTTGTGGGGAGGTGTTACATAGCCTATGATTTCATCATCCTTTGTGTAATTCTAACGTACAGTATGCTGCATGTTTGATCACGAGCGTGTTCTGCCTCAGTCCCCCCTTCTACCGTTATAGTAAAGTCGTCCTTTCTGTTGTTCAGAGTAGGATTGTCAGCTCTTTGTCCCCTATGGCTTCATTTGCGCGTCCTTCTTACAAGTTGTATCAAGCTCTGCTGGCCCCTATATAATGAGCTCAGTCTCTATATTAATTGCCACTTAGATCTACTCCTCATTTTGCTCACATCTCTGTCCTCCCCTGTACAGTTATTATTATTGTGAGTGCTCAGGAAGTCTCCAACCATCTGGCAGCTCTGTGTAATTTGAGTATAACTGTTGTTGCATTTTTTCTTGTACTGTGTAGCATAAGGTGTTAATTTGTAGGCCTAGTGGGGTTTATTTGCTTAGTGTGAAGTTTTACTATCAGCCACCATTAATAATAGTTCGTATCTGTAATAATTTATCTTGCATTAACTGAGCATTACCCAGTGTATTTTCATTTTATCAGGGCTGACTTAGGTAAATTTACTCATGCTAATTTCGTGTTAATAGGGGCTATTGCAGTTAACCATATATTTAACCTGTTTTTTGCCATTACATTATCCTTATGAGTCCTGAATGTTTTGTTGTTAGTTTGAGCATTAAACTTTAACTTGTAATTTTATCTCTTTTATTTTGAACCTGGACCTTTACGGGACAGTAGTGATTATTAGTATTCTCACTTAAAGTGTACATTATCTTTCTCTGTTCCGTAACAATACATATATATATATATATATATATATATATATATATATATATATATATATATATATATAGGCTGCTTCCCCCACGGAATGGGAGGTAGAAAAGACTGGACGACACACTCCCCATTTACTCATCCATTCATTCACATTCATTCGCATCTTAGCCCCAAAGGGGAGAACGGACAGATCCTCACCGCACCACACCGCACAAGGGTCAACTACGCAATACAATCAGTGACATCCGCAGCAGGGCCCGACAGCAGAGCTGGTTTACTCCTGCCACATCATAACAGACCCATCCCCTTACCTGCACCTGACCTGACCAGCTGACCAGATCAAATGCGGGAGAATATCCCCTCAGGGCTGCGTCATCATTTATTCATTCACAATTTCTCTCCATTTATTTCTGTCATGCACAGCCACTCTTCCTTGTTCAACAGACATCCCTCTCGCATCCAACTCTCTCTTCACACTGTCCATCCATCCTATTCGTGGTCTTCCTCTCAGCCTTAAACCTCTCACATCAGATCTAGTTATGTTTTTCATCAATCACTCATTATCCATTCTCTCCATATGCCCAAACCATCGCAACAACCTCTGCTCAACTCTACTAGCTATATCCCGAACAACTCCAGTTCTTCTTCGCACTTCATCATTTTGCACTCGATCCATACGAGTCACTCCACACATACTCCTCAGACACCTCATCTCCATTACATTCAAACTTTTCCTCTCTGCTACACCCATATTCCAAGTTTCAGTCCCATATAACGCAGTCGGTACCACAACACCCTCATACAGCCTTCTCTTTACATCCATTCTAAGAGAACGACATCTAAACACTTTTTTAATTCCTCCCAGCACCTTCCCTACTTCATTTATTCTAACCTTCACTTCTGCATCTATTCTTCCATCCACAGCAACATATGACCCTAGATATTAAAAACACTCTACCTCCTCAAGCAACTCACCATTCAAAACTATATTCATCCCCCAACCATCTACCAACATCGTACACTTTATCACTTTACTCATATTCTCATTTACTTTCAATTTCCTCCTTTCACACATCCTTCCAAACTCCTCTACCAGCTGTCTCAATCTGTCCTCTGAATCAGCCACCAGTGCAGTATCATCTGCAAACAGCAGCTGTTTCAGATTCCACTCTCCACCATCAACATTCACCAGACTCAGACCTCCACCTAAAACTCTTTCATTCACCTCCCTTACAACGCCATCCATGTAAATATTAAACAACCAAGGCGACATCACACATCCCTGTCGCAGCCCCACTCTCACGGGAAATCAATCACTCACAGCATTTCCCACTCTTACACATGCTCTACTATTTACATAAAAACTTTTCACCCCTTTTAGTAACCTACCATGAAGTCCATACAATCTCAAAACAGTCCATAAAGCCTCCCTATCAATTCTATCATACGCTTTCTCTAAAACCATGAATGACCAAAACACATCCTTGCCTTTCGCTGAATACTTTTCACACACTTGTCTCACAGCAAACACCTGATCCACGCATCCCCTCCCTTTCCTAAAGCCACACTGCTCTTCACCAATCACTCCCTCTGTACCCTCTCTAACTCTCATAATTAACACTCTACCATAAACTTTACCTACAACACTCAACAGACTTATACCCCTAAAGCTAGTACATTCATACTTATCACCCCTGCCTGTATACAACGGGACCACACAAGCACTTGCCCAGTCAACTGGCACCATACCTTTCACAAAGCACACATTCAACAATCTTACTAACCAGTCAACAATAGTCACACCACTACCCTTCAGGCACTCCACAGAACACCCATCCATACATGCAGCTTTCCCTGTTTTCATCTCCTTTACTGCCTTCTCCACTTCCTCCTTCGTGATCAAAGAATCATTCAACTCTCCCAACACATTTATTCCATCCGCCACAATCTCACCCATCCTTTCCTCCTCTACATTTAACAGTCTTTCAAAATACTCTGCCGATCTCTTCCTTACTGCATCCATCTCAATTAATATCCTTCATATATATATATATATATATATATATATATATATATATATATATATATATATATATATATATATATACACATACATCTGTATGTATAAAGAGTGTGTGTGTGTGTGTGTGTGTGTGTGTGTGTGTGTGTGTGTGTGCGCGCGCGCGCAATTTTTTTGCTGCTGTCAGTGGGGACTATTATTCTCTTGAATCAGGGGATGTGAAATACAAGGGATTTATAAAGTATGTTCATGTTATATCCTAATATTTCTATTTACTTTGAGGAGAGTATTAGTACTGGTGAGGTAAGAACATTGTCCGCTAACAGCTTCAAAACCTCATTTCTGTTTCTAAGCAGATTACATCAAAATAAATGAAGGTACCAAGAATAAGAAGAATGAAACAGAAAATGCGTCACCCAGGGTATGTAGCTAATGAAGTCCACAATGAAAGCAACCAAACCAGGAGGATTATTGACTCACACAATTTTTCCCAATCATTAATATTGTGTACCCCCCTGTGGCAGGGAGGACACAATCTGGCCGCACTACGGGGTAGTACTACTACTCTGTGGCCAGGTTGTGTTAGGAAGAATATTGACACCGTATTCCCTGCGTGTCGTAAAAGGCGACTTAAATGGGCGGGGTGAGGTGACTAGGGACCCCCTCCTCTATTTGTTAGTTCCTAGAAAGAGACAGGCCAGAGAATGGGATGGGGGATTGAGTTATCCCCGTACCCTGAAGATTGGGTCTATGAATGTGCGTTGATGTAGTACGATAGAGGCTAAAAGGGGGGAGACTGGGAGAATGTTGGTGAGAAGAAAGTTGCATGTGTTAGCTTTGAGTGAAACGGCGATGAAAGGGAAGGATGAGTCTACGTTTGGAAGTGTGAATGGAAGATTGTCAGGTGTTGATAGAGGAAGGGCAAGAGAAGGTGTGGCCTTGCTAGTGAGTCCAGAAGTACAGTAGTGTGTGACTGAATGGAAGGAGGTGTCATCGAGACTGATGTGGATGAAAGCGAAATTTGAACGTGAGTTGTGGGTGTTTATGAGTGCATATGGGCCTGGTAGTGAAAGTGATGAAGAAGAGAGGGAGTCTTTCTGGAAAGATGTTGATGAGTGTCTGCAGAGTTTTGGAGCGAATGTGAATGTGGTAATGATGGGAAATCTGAATGCTAGAGTGGGAAATGTAGCAGTTGAAGGTGTAGTTGGTATGCATGGTGTGCCTGGAAGAAATGAAAATGGGGAACGAATGATAGGGATGTGCGTTGAGCGAGAGATGGTGATTGGAAATACCCTGTTTGAAAAGAAAGATATTTATATATATACATGGATGAGACAGGAGGGTGCAAGGGTTGTTGATAGAGCATTGATGGACAATGTGGTTGTGTCCAGGAATGTAATAGGAAGATTGTTGGATGTGAGAGTTCTGAGAGGCGAGGGTGGAGGTATGTCTGACCACGGTGGAGGGAAAGTTAAGAGTAGGTAAGAGATGGGTGAGAGCTAGGAGAGTTAGGTGTGGCAGGGAGGTTTTTGAAAGTGAGTGAGTTGGATAAAAGAGATAAAATTATAGAGTATCAGGAGAAATTGAAAGATGAGTGGAACGCAGTGGAAGATCAGGAAAATGGCAGTCTGGAGAAGGAATGGCAGTTGTTTAAGAGGGCTGTGGTGGGGCATGCGGAAGAGGTGTGTGGTGTGAGACGTGTGGGTGGTGGTGTGAGAAAAGGAAGTGAATGGTGGTGCGAGGAAGTAAGTATGGCTGTGGCTGGGAAGAGACGTACATAAGAAGTGCGGCTGCAGAGGAAGGATGAGGTGTTATAAGAGAGGTATAAGGAAAAGAGGAATAGGGTGAGAAGGGCTGTGCGTGATGCTAAAGTGGCAGCAGATGAGAGGTGGGGTAGGGGACTGACTGAGAATTTTCAACAGAATAAGAAAATGTTCTGGAAGGAGGTGAAAAGGGTGCAAAAGGGAGACTCTGGGAAGGAAGAGCGAGTAAAAGCAGAGGATGGAAGGATATTAACTGAGATGGATGCAGTGAGGAAGAGATGGGCTGGGTATTTTGAAAGATTGTTAAATGTAGAGGGGAAAAGGGTGGCTGAGATTGTGGCGAATGGAAGGGTGCAAGGAATAAATGTGTTGGGAGAGTTGAATAATTCTTTGGTCATGAAGGAGGAAGTGCAGGAGGCAGTAAAGGAGATGGAAAAAGGGAAAGCTGCAGGTATGGATGGGTGTGCTGTGGAATGCCTGAAGGGTGGTGGAGCAACTATTGATGACTGGTTAGTAAGATTGTTGAATGTGTGCTTTGTGAAAGGTATGGTGCCAATTGACTGGGCAAGTGCTTGTGTGGTCCCGTTGTATAAAGGCAAGGGAGATAAGTATGAATGTACTAGCTTTAGGGGTATAAGTCTGTTGAGTGTTGTAGGTAAGGTTTATGGTAGAGTGTTAATTAAGAGAGTTAGGGAGGGTACAGAGGGAGTGATTGGTGAAGAGCAGTGTGGCTCTAGGAAAGGGATGGAATGAGTGGATCAGGTGTTTGCTGTGAGACAAGTGTGTGAAAAGTATTTAGCGAAAGACAAGGATATGTTTTGGGCATTCATGGATTTAGAGAAAGCGTATGATAGAATTGATAGGGAGGCTTTATGGACTGTTTTGAGATTGTATGGACTTGATGGTAGGTTACTAAAAGGGGTGAAAAGTTTTTATGTAAATAGTAGAGCGTGCGTAAGAGTGGGAAATACTGTGAGTGATTGGTTTCTCGTGAGAGTGGGGCTGTGGCAGGGATGTGTGATGTCGCCTTGGTTGTTTAATATTTATATGGATTGTAAGGGAGGTGATTGCAAACGTTTTAGGTAGAGGTTTGAGTCTGGTGAATGTTGATGGTACAGAGTGTAGTCTGAAGCAGCTGCTGTTTACAGATGATACTGCACTGGTGGCTGATTCAGAGGAGAGATTGAGACAGTTGGTAGAGGAGTTTGGAAGGGTGTGTGAAAGGAGGAAATTGAAAGTAAATGAGAATAAGAGTAAAGTGATGAAGTGTGCGAGGTCGGTAGATGGTAGGGGGATGAATATAGTTTTGAACAGTGAATTGCGTGAGGAGGTAGAGTGTTTTAGGTATTTAGGGTCACATGTTGCTGTGGATGGAAGAAAAGATGCAGAAGTGAAGTTTAGAATGAATGAAGTGGGAAATGTGCTGGAAGGAATGAAAAAAGTGTTTAGATGTCGTTCTCTTAGAATGGATGTAAAGAGAAGGCTGTATGAGGGTGTTGTGGTACCAACTGCATTATATGGGGATGAAACATGGAAAATGGGTGTAGCAGAGATGAAAAGTTTGAATGTAATGGAGGTGAGGTGTCTGAGGAGTATGTGTGGAGTGACTCGTATGGATCGAGTGAGAAATGATGAAGTGCAAGGGAGAACTGGAGTTGTTCGGGAGATGGCTGATCGAGTTGAGCAGAGGGTGTTGCGATGGTTTGGGCATATGGAGAGAATGGATAATGAGCGATTGGTGAAAAAGGTAACTAGATCTGATGTGAGAGATGTAAGGCTGAGAGGGAGACCACGAATAGGATGAATGGACAGCGTGAAGAGAGAGTTGGATGCGAGAGGGATGTCTGTTGAGCAAGGAAGAGTGGCTGTGCGTGACAGAAATAAATGGAGTGAAATTGTGAGTGAATAAATGATGACGCAGCCCTGGGGGGATAGTCTCCCGGATTTGGTCTGATCAGCTAATCAGGTCAGGTGCGGGTAAGGGGAAGGGTCTATTATGATGTGGCAGGGGTAAACCAGCTCTGCTGTCGGGCCCTGCTGCGGATGTCACTGATTGCACTGCGCAGATGACCCTTGTGCGGTGTAGTGTGGTGAGGATCTGTCCCTTCTCCCCTTTGGGGCTAAGATGCGAATGAATGTGTTTGAATGGATGAGTAAATGGGGAGTGTGTCGTCCTGTCTCGGCTACCTCCCTCTCCTTGGGGGAAGCAGTCTAGGTATATAGATAGATAGATAGATTAATATTGTTCAGCGGATGCATAAAGGATTTCTGTTAATCGTAAATGGAAAAGTATGAAAATTTTCATTGTTTTGGTTCATTTTATTTTAACTTATAACTAGTCGGTACAATGCAGACGTTAATGTCATTGATAACCTGTTAATACCACCCGAAAAAGCAGCATACTACGGATAAGATTTCTGTAAATTCGAATTGTACATCCTGATTAAGATTCCCAGAGTAACATCTTTACATTACATGACAATTATCGATTCGACCTCCAGATATGATGTGATATTCTTAGGAAATTTCTCTGTTTCATGAAGAAAAATAATATTTAATAAGGCTGCGGGAACTTTCTTCTTTTTGTGAGGCCACTAAACAGTTCCACGCTTCACTTCTATTATTTGGAGTTTAGTTACGATTTCAGGCACCTTGCGTCCCAGGGAAAGAGAGATACAATGATTATCATCCTGACTGTTTCCGCTATCCAGGCTTTAGTGTTAGTATAGAATAATTCTCGTTTCTGTAAAGATTACATATACTGTATTACTTTATATCAACAGTTTCTTTGGGTACTCTTCACATTTATCTCTCTAGTTTTTATTAACTTGCCAAATGGTAACTCACGGTAAGCATGGAATGCTGTGTGTACCTGACACGAAAAGAAAAAATAATATTTACATATTTAACTCATTTACTGTTTCGTATTCTTGAGATGAATGTAATTCAGATTGCTGAAAATGAGTTAATTTAACACCCACCCACACCCACACGCACACCCACACCCACACCTACACACACACACACACACACACACACACACACACACACACACACACACACACACACACACACACACACACACACACACACACACACACACACATGCGCGCGCGCGAACAAAATGTTCCATGACCAACGTAGATTTTTTTTTTCTATTTGAAATGATACGTACCCCGTCACAGAGAGGTTCACCCTTTACCCAGGCAGTGGAGATCCGTTAGGCAAGAGAACTTAGTGTATAGTGTTACATAGCCTATGATTTCATCATCCTTTGTGTAATTTTAACGCACAGTAGGCCTATGCTGCATGTTTGATCACGAGCGTGTTCTGCCTCAGTTCCCCCCTTCTACCGTTATAGTAGAGTAAGTTGTCATTTCTGGAGTTCAGACCAGGATTGTCAACTCTTTGTCCCCATGGCTTCATTTGCGCGTCCTTCTTACAAGTTGTATCAAGCTATGCTGGCCCCTATATAATGAGCTCAGTCTCTGCATCATTGCCACTTAGATCTGCTCCTCATTTTGTTCACATCTCTGTCCTCCCCTGTACCGTTATTATTATTGTGAGTGCTCCGGAAGTCTCCAACCATCTAGCAGCTGTGTGGTTTGAGTATGGCTGTTGTTGCATTTTTTCCTTGTACTGTGTAGCGTGGGGTGTTGATTTGTAGGCCTAGTGAAGTTTTTGTAATTCATGTAAGGTTCTTTATGTCAGTCATTTTTGATAATAGTTTGTATCTGTAATAATTTATCTGGCATTCACTGAGTATTATCTGGTATCTCATTTTATCAGGGCTGACTTAGATAAATTTACTCTTGCTAATTTCGTGTTAATAGAGGCTATTGCAGTTAACCATATATTTAACCTGTTTATTTGCCATTACATTATCCTTATGAGTCCTGAATGTTTTGTTGTTAGTTTGAGCATTAAACTTTAACTTGTAATTTTACCTAACTCTTTTGTTTTGAACCTGGAACTTTACGGGACAGTAGTGACTCTTAGTA